>NW_027000298.1:52500-110000 GCF_036934945.1 Oncorhynchus masou masou
CCAGGCTAGGTTATACCCTGGTCATTCTATAGTGATCAGGCTTGTTCCACCAGGCTAGGTTATACACTGGACATTATATAGTGATCAGAGTGATCAGGCTGGTTCCACCAGGCTAGGTTATACCCTGGACATTATATAGTGATCAGACTGGTTCCACCAGGCTAGGTTATGCCCTGGACATTATATAGTGATCAGGCTGGTTCCACCAGGCTAGGTTATACCCTGGACATTATATAGTGATCAGGCTGGTTCCACCAGGCTAGGTTATACCCTGGACATTATATAGTGATCAGGCTGGTTCCACCAGGCTAGGTTATACCCTGGACATTATATAGTGATCAGAGTGATCAGGCTGGTTCCACCAGGCTAGGTTATACCCTGGACATTATATAGTGATCAGGCTGGTTCCAGCAGGCTAGGTTATACCCTGGACATTATATAGTGATCAGGCTGGTTCTACCAGGCTAGGTTATACCCTGGACATTATATAGTGATCAGGCTGGTTCTACCAGGCTAGGTTATACCCTGGACATTATATGTTGATCAGGCTGGTTCCACCAGGCTAGGTTATACCCTGGACATTATATAGTGATCAGGCTGGTTCCACCAGGCTAGGTTAAACCCTGGACATTATGAGCACAGTGATCAGGCTGGTTCCCACCAGGCTAGGTTATACCCTGGTCATTATATGATGATAAGGCTGGTTCCACCAGGCTAGGTTATACCCTGGACACTATATGTTGATCAGGCTGGTTCCACCAGGCTAGGTTATACCCTGGACATTATATAGTGATCAGGCTGGTTCCATCAGGCTAGGTTATACCCTGGACATTATATAGTGATCAGGCTGGTTCCATCAGGCTAGGTTATACCCTGGACATTATATAGTGATCAGGCTGGTACCACCAGGCTAGGTTATACCCTGGACATTATATAGTTTTCCGGCTGGTTCGACCAGGCTAGGTTATACCCTGGACATTATATGGTGATCAGGCTGGTTCCACCAGGCTAGGTTATACCCTGGACATTATATAGTGATCAGGCTGGTTCCACCAGGCTAGGTTATACCCTGGACATTATATAGTGATCAGGCTGGTTCCACCAGGCTAGGTTATACCCTGGACATTATATGGTGATCAGGCTGGTTCCACCAGGCTAGGTTATACCCTGGACATTATATAGTGATCAGGCTGGTTCTACCAGGCTAGGTTATACCCTGGACATTATATGGTGATCAGGCTGGTTCCACCAGGCTAGGTTATACCCTGGACATTATATAGTGATCAGGCTGGTTCTACCAGGCTAGGTTATACCCTGGATATTATATAGTGATCAGGCTGGTTCCACCAGGCTAGGTTATACCCTGGACATTATATAGTGATCAGGCTGGTTCTACCAGGCTAGGTTATACCCTGGACAATATATAGTGATCAGGCTGGTTCTACCAGGCTAGGTTATACCCTGGACATTATATAGTGATCAGGCTGGTTCCACCAGGCTAGGTTATACCCTGGACATTACAGAGTGATCAGGCTGGTTCCACCAGGCTAGGTTATACCCTGGACATTATATAGTGATCAGGCTGGTTCCACCAGGCTAGGTTATACCCTGGACATTATATAGTGATCAGGCTGGTTCCACCAGGCTAGGTTATACCCTGGACATTATATAGTGATCAGGCTGGTTCCACCAGGCTAGGTTATAACCTGGACATTATATAGTGATCAGAGTGATCAGGCTGGTTCCACCAGGCTAGGTTATACCCTGGACATTATATAGTGATCAGGCTGGTTCCACCAGGCTAGGTTATACCCTGGACATTATATAGTGATCAGGCTGGTTCTACCAGGCTAGGTTATACCCTGGACATTATATAGTGATCAGGCTGGTTCTACCAGGCTAGGTTATACCCTGGACATTATATAGTGATCAGGCTGGTTCCACCAGGCTAGGTTATACCCTGGTCATTCTATAGTGATCAGGCTGGTTCCACCAGGCTAGGTTATACCCTGGACATTACAGAGTGATCAGGCTGGTTCTACCAGGCTAGGTTATACCCTGGACATTATATAGTGATCAGGCTGGTTCCACCAGGCTAGGTTATACCCTGGTCATTCTATAGTGATCAGGCTGGTTCCACCAGGCTAGGTTATACCCTGGACATTATATAGTGATCAGGCTGGTTCTACCAGGCTAGGTTATACCCTGGACATTATATAGTGATCAGGCTGGTTCCACCAGGCTAGGTTATACCCTGGTCATTCTATAGTGATCAGGCTGGTTCCACCAGGCTAGGTTATACCCTGGACATTACAGAGTGATCAGGCTGGTTCTACCAGGCTAGGTTATACCCTGGACATTATATAGTGATCAGGCTGGTTCCACCAGGCTAGGTTATACCCTGGTCATTCTATAGTGATCAGGCTGGTTCCACCAGGCTAGGTTATACCCTGGACATTATATAGTGATCAGGCTGGTTCCACCAGGCTAGGTTATACCCTGGACATTACAGAGTGATCAGGCTGGTTCCACCAGGCTAGGTTATACCCTGGACATTATATAGTGATCAGGCTGGTTCTACCAGGCTAGGTTATACCCTGGACATTATATAGTGATCAGGCTGGTTCCACCAGGCTAGGTTATACCCTGGACATTATATAGTGATCAGGCTGGTTCCACCAGGCTAGGTTATACCCTGGACATTATACAGTGATCAGGCTGGTTCCACCAGGCTAGGTTATACCCTGGACATTATATAGTGATCAGAGTGAGGTCATGTCTGCCTGTTCCATTCATAGGAATGTTCACAGTGAGGTCATGTCTGCCTGTTCCATTCATAGGAATGTTCACAGTGAGGTCATGTCTGCCTGTTCCATTCATAGGAATGTTCACAGTGAGGTCATGTCTGCCTGTCCATTCATAGGAATGTTCACAGTGAGGTCATGTCTGCCTGTTCCATTCATAGGAATGTTCACAGTGAGGTCATGTCTGCCTGTTCCATTCATAGGAATGTTCACAGTGAGGTCATGCCTGACTGTTCCATTCATAGGAATGCTCACAGTGAGGTCATGTCTGCCTGTTCCATTGATAGGAATGTTCACAGTGAGGTCATGTCTGCCTGTTCCATTGATAGGAATGTTCACAGTGAGGTCATGTCTGACTGTCCATTCATAGGAATGTTCACAGTGAGGTCATGTCTGTTCCATTCATAGGAATGTTCACAGTGAGGTCATGTCTGTTCCATTCATAGGAATGTTCACAGTGAGGTCATGTCTGCCTGTTCCATTCATAGGAATGTTCACAGTGAGGTCATGTCTGCGTGATGCTGATGAGAACCCCCTTGCTGGTCTTCTCTGTGCTGCGTGCTCCGCCTCATACTGGACATCTCTGTAACAACTGCAACAGGCAGTATTATGAAGTGGCGTTGACTGGGAGGGCCTATGACATGGTGATATAATAGACAGCCAAGTGGTGAATTGCATTTTGTTCTAAAGAAAGGACAAACATTTTTGAAAATTCACTTCACAACCAAAATGACGACTCGTTGTATCTGCTTGGCTGGGGAATTAGCCTACTAGTGTATCAAGACAGGTATTGTTTTATACGGTGATGTTGCAACCAACTTGGACATGTTTTGCTATGGCCCTGGGTTGGGTTGAGTTTGTGTTACAGGAATTAAATTCCTCTATGTTTTAATAACCAATTAAAATTAAACACTCTGTCAATTCATAAGAATTTGTAAGACTCTTATTTGTATAAAATGGACAGAGACCAGTCTTTAAAATCAACTAGCAGCGTTTATTCTCGAGAGTACTGCCCATGATACATTTTATCACAGGTTATAAACTGAAAATGACGTCAGCGTTTTCTAACTGTTCCGTCTCTTCTTGACACTGGTACAAAGGCTGTATAGTTCTCAAGCCTTCCCACATCGTCTCTCCTAATTTAGATCATTTACTACCGAGCCAAGGTCTGCCTGTGTACAGTAGATCAGCATTCTAGCCAGTCTGGCGATAAGTTCATTCATTTCTACCAAGGAACAGACAGTCATTGTTCTAATTCTTGATTATATTTACACACATTATATTCAGTACTAGGATTATAAAGAAAATTCATACATATACAGTTGTCAGGACCCGGTTACAAACCTGGGTCTCCGGAGTGAGAAACAGTCACTTAACCAACTGAGCCACGAATAGTCAGCAGAACCCAGAAGATGAGGCAGACACAGCAGTACTTAAGACGGTGTATTTAATAAAGTAAAAAAGTAGAAGTCCTAAAATACAAAAATGGCAAATCCAAAAGGTGGAAGGAATAGCACAAAAAAGCCTCAAGAAACACTCAAAAACAAAAACAGAATTCCACAAGAGCATCCACCGGAATCGACAGGAAAACACAGAACACTAGGGCTGGGTGCTAACATACAAACACAGAGCACAGAACTGAGGGAAACTAAGGGTTTAAATACAATCAGGGGAAACGAGGTACAGGTGCAAATAATAATGGGGAACAAGGGAAAAAACATAAGGTCAAAAAGCACAATGGGGGCATCTAGTGACCAAAACCCGGAACAACCCTGGCCAAATCCTGACAGAATCCCCACCCTAGGAACGGCTCCTGACGTTCCTACCAGCTCTCTCAGGGTGGAGGGCCCTGAACTGACGAATGAGGTCAGGATCCAGGATGTCTTTGGCAGGAACTCAGGAGCGCTCCTCGGGACCGTAGCCTTCCCAGTCCACCAGATACTGCCAGGACCGCTGCACCCGGCGGGAATCCAGTATCCGATGGACGGTATAAGCCGGCTGGCCTCCAATGACACGAGGCGGAGGGGGAGGTCTGTCTGCCGGGACAAGGGGAGAAAAAACAACAGGTTTTAACAATGAAATGTGAAATGTGGGATTAATCTTAAGGGATCTGCGTAAGTGTAGGCGATAAGAAACTGGGTTAACTCTCCTGGCAACCTTGAAGGGACCGATGTATTTTTGGGACAGCTTGCGAGACTCCACCCGTAGAGGTAAGTTTCTTGTGGAGAGCCAGACTCTCTGGCCGGGGCGCAGGGTAGGCCCGGGACGGCGACGTCTGTTGGCTTGTTGTTGGTACCTCTGTGAGGAACGCATAAGATTAAGACGGGTCTTCCTCCACATAAGCCGACAGCGTCTGACGAACTTCAAGGCTGAAGGCACTCTGACTTCTGCCTCCTGGTCCGGGAACAATGGAGGAGCATAGCCAAACTGACACTCGTGCGGGGACATACCAGTGGAGGAGGAGCGCAAGGTGTTGTGCGCGTATTCGGCCCAAACAATAAAGGATGACCATGTGGACGGGTTGTCACGAGTCATACATCGGAGGGTGGTTTCCAGCTCTTGATTCATCCTCTCTGTTTGGCCGTTGGACTCCGGATGGTACCCTGAAGATAGACTGGCAGAAGCCCCCATGAGTTGGCAGAAGGCCTTCCAAAACCTTGAGGCGAACTGGGGACCTCTGTCAGAAACCATATCTTGAGGAATGCCGAAGACTCGGAACACATGATTAATTACCAACTCAGCCGTTTCCTTGGCAGAAGGTAACTTAGTCAGAGGGACGAACCTGGCCGCCTTTGAAAACCTGTCGATTATGACCAGGATAGTAGCATTGCCATGGGATGGAGGAAGTCCAGTAATAAAGTCCAATGAGATATGGGACCAGGGTCTGTGGGGAACAGGTAAAGGGTGAAGGAGTCCTTGAGGGCGGAGGTGAAAAGATTTGCCCTGGCAGCACACGGGACAGGCATTGACGAAAGTGGCAACGTCTTCTCTTATGGTAGGCCACCAGAACTTACGCTGGATGAACTCCAAGGTGCGACCTACGCCCGGATGACAGGTGAGGCGAGAGGAGTGCCCCCACAGAAGGACCTGAGTCCTCACTGCCTTGGGGACAAACAACCGATTGGCAGGACCTCCTTTTGGGTCCGGTTCGCTAGCTTGAGCACGTCTCACGGTATCCTCAACTTGCCACGAGATCGGAGCCACAATCTTAGCAGCAGGAAGGACAGGCATGTCCGTGTCATCTCGAATGGCAGGAGCGTAGACTCGGGACAGGGCATCCGGTTTGAGATTCTTCAACCCGGGCCGATAGGTGAGGATAAACTGGAATCGATTGAAGAAAAGAGACCATCTAGCTTGTCTAGAGTTCAACCGCTTCGCCTGCTGGATATACTCCAGATTTTTGTGGTCCGTAAGCACTTGAAACGGGTGAGAAGCCCCCTCGAGCCAGTGTCTCCATTCCTTCAATGCCATCTTAACCTCTAGGAGTTCACGATCCCCCACATCGTAGTTCCTCTCAGTCGGGGTAAGCCGGTGTGAGAAGAAAGCGCACGGATGAAGCTTCTTGTCTTCACCCCTCTGAGACAGGACAGCTCCAACACCAACCTCTGATGCGTCTACCTCCACCACAAATGGTTCATCCGTAGTCGGTAGTATCAGGGTGGGAGCAGAGAGAACGCGCTGCTTGAGTCCTTGGAAGGCCGTCTCAGCTTCTCTTCCCCACAAAAACCTTGCATTGCCACCCTTGGTTAAAGCTGAGAGAGGGGCTGCCACCAAGCTGAAGTTCTTGATGAACTTGCGGTAAAAGTTTGTGAAGCCCAGGAAACGCTGAACTTCCTTAACGGATTTGGGGTGGGCCAATCCGCCACCGCCCCTACCTTCCTGGGGTCCATTTGGACTCGACCGGGTTCCACTACAAATCCCAGGAATTGTACTCGGGATGAATGGAATTCACATTTTTCCGGCTTAACGTACAGATGGCTGTCCAGGAGGCGTTTGAGTACTTGTCTGACATGCTTAGTGTGTTCTTGAAGGGAGCTCGAAAAGATGAGGATGTCATCCAAGTAAACGAACACAAATATGTTAAGCATATCCCTAAGCACATCGTTTATGAGCGCTTGGAACACCGCTGGGGCGTTGGTCAGCCGAAGGGCATCACCAAGTATTCATAGTGACCAGTAGGCGTGTTGAAAGCGGTCTTCCACTCGTCACCAGGTCTGATCCGCACAAGATGGTATGCGTTCCGCAGGTCAAGCTTAGTGAAAACAACTGCTTCCTGGAGCAGCTCGAAGGCTGTGGCCATAAGGGGTAGCGGGTAACGGTTACGGACGGTTATGGCATTGAGTCCCCGGTAGTCTATGCAAGGATGTAATCCACCGTCTTTCTTGGCCACAAAGAAAAACCCTGCTCCCGCCGGGGAGGTGGATGGACGCATGAGGCCTGCTTCCAGAGCGTCCTTGATGTAGGTATCCATAGCAGCTCGTTCGGGTGGAGATAGGGAAAAGATCCGACCCCTGGAGGGGCAAGTGCCCGGAAACAGGTCGATGGGGCAATCGTAAGGTCTATGGGGTGGTAGCATGGTGGCCCTCTGTTTGCTAAACACCAGTTTGAGGTCATGGTAACACTCGGGAACTCGGGTCAGGTCGATGGATTCTAAAGACTCGGGAGTAGAACTCGGGGAATTCTGGAAAATACAAGTAGCTTGGCACGTAGGACCCCACTGCTTGATAGTGCCCACAGACCAGTCGATGTGAGGGTTATGGCTGTGAAGCCAGGGGTATCCAAGGACGAGAGGGAACTCGGAACAGGAGATCAAATGAAAGTTCATCAATTCCTGGTGTTGTGAAACTGAAAGTCGCAAGGAGGTAGTGACATGAGTGACAAGTCCAGATCCCAAAGGGCTTCCATCCAATGTAGTGACCCTCATGGGTTCACTTAGAGGTTCAGAGGAACGCCATTCTCCTTCGCCCAGACACCATCCATGAAGTTACCTGCGGCTCCAGAGTCTACCAAGGCTTGAAGGTGAAGCTTGTGGTTGTCCCAGGAGAGGGTGACTGGAATGAGCAGACGGGAGTTGGACGGATGGGAGGAGGTTATGTTTCCCGTTACAGTTCCCCCGGTCTGTACGGGACAGAGCGTTTCCCTGGAGCCCGGGACACGTGGAACGGAAATGGCCCGGTTTGCCGCAATATAGACAGCGTCGCTCCCTCATCCGGCGGTCTCTCTCAGCCTGGGAGATGCGTCCAATCTGCATGGGTTCCGATGGAGCCAGCGAGGATAAAGGTGGGGACTCGGAGCTGGGACTGATAGGGCTAGAGGTCTACGGTTGAGTTCTCTCTCTCAGACGCTGGTCAATGCGTGAGGCCAACTTGATCAGGGACTCGAGATTGTCCGGTGGTTCCCGAGTGGCCAGTTCATCTTGGATAGTGTCGGAAAGGCCTTTCAGAAAGCACACCGTGAGCGCCTCGTTGTTCCAGCCACTTGCTGCTGCCACCGTGCGGAACTGGATGGCATAGTCCGTCACGCTGCGCCAACCTTGGTGGAGAGTCAGGAGCTGTTTGGCTGAGTCAGAACCACTGCTTGGGCCTTGAAACACTCGTTTGAATTCCTCAGCAAAGGCAGAGTAGCTGGCACAGCAGGAACTATGGGCATCCCACACAGCAGTAGCCCAGGCCAGGGCTTTTTCCGACAGCAGGGTGATGATATAAGCGATCTTAGACCGGTCGGTGGGAAACGACGAGGGTTGTAGCTCAAAGGAGAGAGAACATTGGGTGAGAAACCCTTTACAAGCACTTGGATCACCTGAGAACCGTTGGGGAGGTGGAAGACGAGGTTCAGCCAGGGGGTTAACTGCCATGGGTACGTGAATCTGAGGTACTGTGACGGGAACTGTTGCCGGGGTAAGACGATCAGATATTTGCTTAATGGAAGTCAGCATCTCCGACAGAAGATGAGAATGTCTAGCCATTAAGGCCTCTTGCTGAACCAGGGCGGCTTCGTGGCGTTGGACAGTCTCCTGGTGGTGGGACAGCATGGCAAAAAGGTCCTGGGAACTGGCTGCCTCTGGGTTCATTTTTGGCTCTGTGTTTCTGTCAGGACCCAGTTACGAACCTGGGTCTTCGGAGTGAGAAACAGTCACTTAACCAACTGAGCCACGAATAGTCAGCAGAACCCAGAAGATGAGGCAGACACAGCAGTACTTAAGACGGTGTATTTAATAAAGTAAAAAAGGAGAAGTCCTAAAATACAAAAATGGCAAATCCAAAAGGTGGTAGGAATAGCACAAAAAAGCCTCAAGAAACACTCAAAAACAAAAACAGAATTCCACAAG
This sequence comes from Oncorhynchus masou masou, assembly GCF_036934945.1. Taxonomy (NCBI): domain Eukaryota; kingdom Metazoa; phylum Chordata; class Actinopteri; order Salmoniformes; family Salmonidae; genus Oncorhynchus; species Oncorhynchus masou. The sequence goes on from NW_027000298.1 coordinate 61,633, forward strand.
AGCATCCACCGGAATCGACAGGAAAACACAGAACACTAGGGCTGGGTGCTAACATACAAACACAGAGCACAGAACTGAGGGAAACGAAGGGTTTAAATACAATCAGGGGAAACGAGGTACAGGTGCAAATAATAATGGGGAACAAGGGAAAAAACATAAGGTCAAAAAGCACAATGGGGGCATCTAGTGACCAAAACCCGGAACAACCCTGGCCAAATCCTGACATACAGTAATATAGTAGTATTCTGATTGGTCAGTCATAATTGAAATGTATACATAATTAGTCATTATTGATAAAAATTCCCTTAACAGTTTGTTACTCCTAATTAGTACATTGTTGTAGTTAGACATGAGTTAGCTCGTACCACCATAGCGGCATCCAATATTTATTTTGTGCCCTAGACATGGGGTTGCATCTTGGAGGCTAATGTAACTGTTTCGTCTATATGACACTAACTCTTGTTTCGTCTATATTACACTAACTCGTGTTTCGTCTATATTACACTATCTCGTGCTTCGTCTATATTACACTATCTCGTGCTTCGTCTATATTACACTAACTCGTGTTTCGTCTACATTACACTATCTCGTGTTTCGTCTACATTACACTATCTCGTGTTTCGTCTACATTACACTATCTCGTGCTTCGTCTACATTACACTAACTCGTGCTCCGTCTACATTACACTATCTCGTGCTTCGTCTACATTACACTAACTCGTGTTTCGTCTCCATTACACTATCTCGTGTTTCGTCTACATTACACTATCTCGTGCTTCGTCTACATTACACTAACTCGTGCTTCGTCTACATTACACTAACTCGTGTTTCGTCTACATTACACCAACTCGTGCTTCGTCTATATTACACCATCTCGTGTTTCGTCTACATTACACTAACTCGTGCTTCGTCTATATTACACTATCTCGTGCCTCATCTATATTACACTATCTCGTGTTTCGTCTATATTACACTAACTCGTGTTTCGTCTATATTACACTAACTCGTGTTTCGTCTATATTACACTAACTCGTGTTTCGTCTATATTACACTAACTCGTGTTTCGTCTATATTACACTACCTCGTGTTTCGTCTATATTACACTAACTCGTGTTTCGTCTATATTACACTATCTCGTGCTTCGTCTATATTACACTAACTCGTGCTTCGTCTATATTACACTATCTCGTGCTTCGTCTATATTACACTAACTCGTGCTTCGTCTATATTACACTAACTCGTGTTTCGTCTATATTACACTAACTCGTGCTTCGTCTATTTTACACTAACTCGTGTTTCGTCTATATTACACTAACTCGTGTTTCGTCTATATTACACTAACTCGTGTTTCGTCTATACTACACTATCTCGTGCTTCGTCTATATTACACTAACTCGTGCTTCGTCTATATTACACTAACTCGTGTTTCGTCTATATTACACTATCTCGTGTTTCGTCTATATTACACTAACTCGTGTTTCGTCTATATTACACTAACTCGTGTTTCGTCTATATTACACTAACTCGTGCTTCGTCTATATTACACTATCTCGTGTTTCGTCTACATTACACTAACTCGTGCTTCGTCTATATTACACCAACTCGTGTTTCGTCTATATTACACTATCGCATGCTTCGTCTATATTACACTAACTCGTGTTTCGTCTATATTACACTAACTCGTGGCATAGAAATACCATTACATTGCTAAGGTAGGCAAATAATTAGGAGGAAACAACTTTGCCATATTTCGATGTCGTCAAATTTACTTTAGAGAGATGGCAATGTTGCCTTTAATGTTATTAGCAAAGTTAATAAAAAAATAGCTAGCATAGTTAGCTAATAGTTAATAATAGCTAATAATAGTTAGCTAGCTAAAATATGTTGGACGCGTCATTCTTAGTTAGCTGTCTAAAGTGATACTGCATCTAAAGACAATCTGGCGACATCACGATCATGACAAAATGTTTTCATGCTAATTATTTGACTTCTTTTGAAATGTTATCTTGTTTCCAAGCCAAATCAGAGTTGAATCGAAATTAGCTAATGTTAGTAGCAGGTAGCCTAGCGGTTAAGAGCATTGGGACAGTAACCGTAAGGTCACTGAGTCGAAACATTGAGCCCGGCGAGGTGGAAAAATCAGCCCAATTTGCCTCTGAGCAGTTAACCCCTCAACAATACCTGATCACCGGGCGCTGATGACATGAACTTCGATTAAGGAAGCCCCACACACCTCTCTGATTCAGAGGTTGGGTTAAATGCAAAAAACTTCCTATAAGCTACCTAGTTAGATTATAATTATAATCAAAATATACATAACAACATAGGTAACCATTTGCCTATGATCTAACTACCAGTATACCCACCACCACTGGGGACCAGCCATCGGTCTATAGTCTAACTACCAGTATACCCACTGGGGACCAACCATCAGTCTATAGTCTAACTACCAGTATACCCACTGGGGACCAACCATCAGTCTATAGTCTAACTACCAGTATACCCACTGGGGACCAACCATCGGTCTATAGTCTAACTACCAGTATACCCACTGGGACCAACCATCGGTCTATAGTCTAACTACCAGTATACCCACTGGGGACAAACCATCGGTCTACAGTCTAACTACCAGTATACCCACCACCACTGGGGACCAACCATCAGTCTATAGTCTAACTACCAGTATACCCACCACCACTGGGGACCAACCATCGGTCTATGTTCTAACTACCAGTATACCCACCGGGACCAACCATCAGCCTATAGTCTAACTACCAGTATACCCACCACCACTGGGGACCAACCATCAGTCTATAGTCTAACTATCAGTATTCCCACCACCAATGGGGACCAACCATCAGTCTATAGTCTAACTACCAGTATTCCCACCACCAATGGGGACCAACCATCGGTCTATAATCTAACTACCAGTATACCCACTGGGACCAACCATCAGCCTATAGTCTAACTACCAGTATACCCACCACCACTGGGGACCAACCATCGGTCTATAATCTAACTACCAGTATACCCACTGGGACCAACCATCGGTCTATAGTCTAACTACCAGTATACCCACCACCATTGGTACCAACCATCGGTCTATAGTCTAACTACCAGTATACCCACTGGGGATCAACCATCAGTCTAACGTCTAACTACCAGTATACCCACTGGGACCAACCATCAGCCTATAGTCTAACTACCAGTATACCCACTGGGGACCAACCATCGGTCTATAGTCTAACTACCAGTATACCCACTGGGGACCAACCATCGGTCTATAGTCTCACTGCCAGTATACCCACTGGGGACCAACCATCAGTCTATAGTCTAACTACCAGTATACCCACTGGGGACCAACCATCGGTCTATAGTCTAACTACCAGTATACCCACTGGGACCAACCATCGGTCTATAGTCTAACTACCAGTATACCCACTGGGACCAACCATCGGCCTATAGTCTAACTACCAGTATACCCACTGGGGACCAACCATCAGCCTATAGTCTAACTACCAGTATACCCACTGGGGACCAACCATCTGTCTATAGTCTAACTACCAGTATACCCACTGGGGACCAACCATCAGTCTATAGTCTAACTACCAGTATACCCACTGGGGACCAACCATCAGTCTATAGTCTAACTACCAGTATACCCACTGGGGACCAACCATCAGTCTATAGTCTAACTACCAGTATACCCACCACCAATGGGGACCAACCATCAGTCTATAGTCTAACTACCAGTATACCCACTGGGGACCAACCATCAGTCTATAGTCTCACTACCAGTATACCCACTGGGGACCAACCATCGGTCTATAGTCTCACTACCAGTATACCCACTGGGGACCAACCATCGGTCTATAGTCTAACTACCAGTATACCCACCACCACTGGGGACCAACCATCAGTCTATAGTCTAACTACCAGTATACCCACTGGGACCAACCATCAGCCTATAGTCTCACTACCAGTATACCCACTGGGGACCAACCATCGGTCTATAGTCTCACTACCAGTATACCCACTGGGGACCAACCATCGGTCTATAGTCTAACTACCAGTATACCCACCACCAATGGGGACCAACCATCAGTCTATAGTCTAACTACCAGTATACCCACTGGGGACCAACCATCAGTCTATAGTCTAACTACCAGTATACCCACTGGGGACCAACCATCGGTCTATAGTCTAACTACCAGTATACCCACTGAGGACCAACCATCAGGCTATAGTCTAACTACCAGTATACCCACTGGGGACCAACCATCAGTCTATAGTCTAACTACCAGTATACCCACCGGGGACCAACCATCAGTCTATAGTCTAACTACCAGTATACCCACTGGGGACCAACCATCAGTCTATAGTCTCACTACCAGTATACCCACTGGGGACCAACCATCGGTCTATAGTCTAACTACCAGTATACCCACTGAGGACCAACCATCAGGCTATAGTCTAACTACCAGTATACCCACTGGGGACCAACCATCGGTCTATAGTCTAACTACCAGTATACCCACTGGGACCAACCATCAGTCTATAGTCTCACTACCAGTATACCCACTGGGGACCAACCATCGGTCTATAGTCTAACTACCAGTATACCCACTGGGGACCAACCATCAGTCTATAGTCTAACTACCAGTATACCCACTGGGGACCAACCATCAGGCTATAGTCTAACTACCAGTATACCCACCACCAATGGGGACCAACCATCAGGCTATAGTCTAACTACCAGTATACCCACCACCAATGGGGACCAACCATCAGGCTATAGTCTAACTACCAGTATACCCACCACCAATGGGGACCAACCATCAGTCTATAGTCTAACTACCAGTATACCCACCACCAATGGGGACCAACCATCAGGCTATAGTCTAACTACCAGTATACCCACCACCAATGGGGACCAACCATCAGTCTATAGTCTAACTACCAGTATACCCACCACCAATGGGGACCAACCATCAGTCTATAGTCTAACTACCAGTATACCCACCACCAATGGGGACCAACCATCAGGCTATAGTCTAACTACCAGTATACCCACCACCAATGGGGACCAACCATCAGTCTATAGTCTAACTACCAGTATACCCACCACCAATGGGGACCAACCATCAGGCTATAGTCTAACTACCAGTATACCCACCACCAATGGGGACCAACCATCAGTCTATAGTCTAACTACCAGTATACCCACCACCAATGGGGACCAACCATCAGGCTATAGTCTAACTACCAGTATACCCACCACCAATGGGGACCAACCATCAGGCTATAGTCTAACTACCAGTATACCCACCACCAATGGGGACCAACCATCAGTCTATAGTCTAACTACCAGTATACCCACCACCAATGGGGACCAACCATCAGTCTATAGTCTAACTACCAGTATACCCACTGGGGACCAACCATCGGTCTATAGTCTAACTACCAGTATACCCACTGAGGACCAACCATCAGGCTATAGTCTAACTACCAGTATACCCACTGGGGACCAACCATCGGTCTATAGTCTAACTACCAGTATACCCACCACCAATGGGGACCAACCATTCTTCACAATAGGGTCCTTCAACAGTGCATTCAAACCATAGTTGTTGTCTGTGCATCCTGCTCTAAAGCATTGTATTGAGTGGTCAATCTGTACGGGCTTTTGAAGCAGCGGAGCCTCAGTCAATGAAGTGAAGTGGATGTAGGGGTGATGGCATAAGGAGGCATGATTTGTTGACATAATTGTAATCCAAACCCAACCTTCATATACTCGAGGTTCCAAACTCTGATTTAGACGTGCCTGACTTTACAACCAACATTATTCTATTTACACTTTGTAGTCAGGTTTGACAATAAAATGCTTCAGACTCACATCGATGCCACAATTGCCCGTTTTCAAAGGGGTTGGTTTTTTTAATTGCTGTTGTTATAAATATGGCAATGAACACTGCCCTCTAGTGGTAGTTGTGGTGTAGAACAGGACTTATTGTACTTCACCAATAAACTGCACTCACTGTCAGTGTAATTGGACGGCTGTAACGTTACAATCAGCTGTTAGATCATTAAACCAACAAAAAGTTACGCATCACACTGACGTGATCAGATTCTGAACGGACATTTGGTTTGTAAGGTATTTTTCATTTTTCAAAGAACACAGCCTCCTGGTACGTCAACCTCACTTACCTTCTGTTTATCACGACTTCAAGGAGTGGATTCACTAGGAGACATCACATTCTCCTGCAGTTGAAACATACACACACACACACACACACACACACACACACACACACACACACACACACACACACACACACACACACACACACACACACACACACACACACACACACACGCACACACCCCCCCCACACACACACACACACAAACACACGCATGCACACACACGCATGCACAAACACACACACGCATGCACAAACACATATGCACGCACACACATGTGCACACACACCCACACACACACACACACACACACACACACACACACACACACACACACACACACACACACACACACACACACACACACACACACACACACACACACACACACACACACACACACACACACGCACACACACACACACACACACACACACACACACATATACACGCACACACAGTTCTGGCTCTGTGCCACATATACCGTAGATGCACACAGAAAAACACAAATGGCAATGGAAACTGATGAACAGCTGAACAGAGATGGTAAACAATAGTGCACTATACAGGAAACAAGGGGCCATTTTGAGATGGAGACAGAATTATTGGGAAGGAAACAAGTGAAAACAAGCAAAGTAAACCTTTTTTCAAGCAAATTATAAAAATATGTTTTTTTCTGCGAGGTACAGTAGGACAAATGAATTAATGCAAATACCATTACGCAGTATTCAGATGGCTGGATTAGGTTTTCAATTGTGATTGAGGACAACATGGGAGCATATTTTAAATGGAGATGTGTTGACACAGACACACCACTAGAGGAGGGAATACGACAATCACATTCTACTGGAGGATTCAGAACTGGAGCGAGTACGTTGTCTCTCGTCTTCAGGACGGCATCCAAATGGCCTCGATGCTCTTTACACTCCCTCTCATCCTAACCCCTATCCCAAACTAGAACTTCATCCCTATTCCAAACCAGAACTTCATCCTTATCCCAAACCAGGACTTCATCCCTATCCCAAACCAGAACTTCATCCTAACGCTTATCCCAAACCAGAACTTCATCCCTATCCCAAAACAGAACTTCATCCTAACGCTTATCCCAAACCATAACTTCATCCTTATCTCAAACCATAACTTCATCCTTATCTCAAACCAGAACTTCATCCATATCCCAAACCAGAACTTCATCCTAACGCTTATCCCAAACTAGAACTTCATCCTAATCCCTATCCCAAACCAGAAATTCATCCTAAACCTTATCCCAAACTAGAACTTCATCCCTATCCCAAACCAGAACTTCATCTTTATCACAAACCAGGACTTCATCCTAACCCCTATCCCAAACCAGAACTTCATCCTAGCCCCTATCCCAAACCAGAACTTCATCCTAACCCCTATCCCATACCAGAACTTCATCCTAATCCCTATCCCAAACCAGAAATTCATCCTAACCCCTATCCCAAACCAGAACTTCATCCTAACCTCTATCCCAAACCAGAACTTCATCCTAATCCCTATCCCAAACCAGAACTCTCTAATTCAACCAAACCAGAACCATTTAGAGAGCAGTGAGCCAGAGATACAATGGGTCCAAGTCAACCAGAAACATTTAGAGAGCAGTAAGCCAGATACAATGGGCCCAAGTTAACCAGAACCATTTAGAGAGCAGTAAGCCAGATACAATGGGCCCAAGTTAACCAGAACCATTTAGAGAGCAGTGAGCCAGGTCCAACTAATAATTTTAATGTGAGTGCTATATGGTTGCTGTCCAAAGGCCCTGTTGTGAGAATGCAGGATTTGGTCTGGCTCTACACATGTAGCCTTCATCCCAAATGGCACCCTACTACCTTTGAAGTGCACAATTTTGGACAAGGGCCCTCAAACCAATATCTGACCAGTGCCCTCAACACAATATCTGACCAGGGCCCTCAATACAATATCTGACCAGGGCCCTCAACTCAACATCTGACCAGGGCCCTCAACACAATGTCTGACCAGGGCCCTCAATACAACATCTGACCAGGGCCCTCAGCATAACATCTGACCAATGCCCTCAACACAACATCTGACCAGGGCCCTCAACACAATGTCTGACCAGGGCGCTCAGCATAACATCTGACCAAGGCCCTCAACACAACATCTGACCAGGGCCCTCAGTACAACATCTAGCCAGGGCCCTAAACACAACATCTGACCAGGGCCCTCAACACAACATCTGACCAGGGCCCTCAGCACAACATCTGACCAGGGCCCTCAACACAACATCTGACCAGGGCCCTCAGTACAACATCTGACCAGGGCGCTCAACACAACATCTGACCAGGGCCCTCAACACAATGTCTGACCAGGGCCCTCAGCATAACATCTGACCAGGGCCCTCAGCACAACATCTGACCAGGGCCCTCAACACAAAATCTGACCAAGGCCCTCAACACAACATCTGACCAGGGCCCTCAACACAATATCTGACCAGGGCCCTCAAACAAATATCTGACCAAAGCCCTCAACACAATATCTGACCAGGGCCCTCAATACAATATCTGACCAGGGCCCTCAACACAATATCTGACCAGGGCCCTCAACTCAACATCTGACCAGGGCCCTCAACTCAACATCTGACCAGGGCCCACAACTCAACATCTGACCAGGGCCCTCAACACAATATCTGACCAGGGCCCTCAACACAATATCTGACCAGGGCCCTCAAACCAATATCTGACCAAAGCCCTCAACACAATATCTGACCAGGGCCCTCAATACAATATCTGACCAGGGCCCTCAACACAATATCTGACCAGGGCCCTCAACTCAACATCTGACCAGGGCCCTCAACTCAACATCTGACCAGGGCCCTCAACTCAACATCTGACCAGGGCCCACAACTCAACATCTGACCAGGGCCCTAAACACAATGTCTGACCAGGGCCCTCAGCATAACATCTGACCAGGGCCCTCAACACAATGTCTGACCAGGGCCATCATCACAACATCTGACCAGGGCCCCCAGCACAACATCTGACCAGGGCCCTCAACACAACATCTGACCAGGGCCCTCAACTCAACATCTGACCAGGGCCCTCAGCACAAAATCTGACCAGGGCCCTCAACACAACATCTGACCGAGGCCCTCAACACAACATCTGACCAGGGCCCTGAGTACAACATCTGACCAGGGCCCTCAACACAACATCTGACAAGGGCCCTCAACACAACATCTGACCAGGGCACTCAACACAACATCTGACCAAGGCCCTCAGCACAACATCTGACCAGGGCCCTCAACATAACATCTGACCAGGGCCCTCAACACAACATCTGCACCTCATTGTGTCTTCCCACCAGGGAGTTGGAGGGAAGGAGTGAGTTAAAGACAGATTGAGGGAGATGGAGGAAGGCTGTACGAAAGAGTGTGAGAGAGAGAAATAGAGAGAGAGTGTGTGTGTGTGTGTTTGTGTGTGTGTGTGTGTGTGTGTGTGTGTGTGTGTGTGTGTGTGTGTGTGTGTGTGTGTGTGTGTGTGTGTGTGTGTGTGTGTGTGTGTGTGTGTGTGTGTGTCTCAGGGGGGTTGTGAATGAAGCTAGTCAATACTGTTTCAGCTGCGGCGGGAGGACCAGGGAGGCAGAAGGTTTTGGCTAGCAGTGAGAGGCAGGAGACGAGAAACAGGAAACAGGAGACAGGAAACAGTGCTGTGGCCGAGGCCTGAGCTAGTGACCCGGAGAACGGACAGTAAAGCCTGCCTTTATGGGAGTTCACCATATGGTGGGTCCTCAATGTGAGAGAGCCTTACACACGGCCTGAGGAGTAGACTAGATGGGAGAGAGCCCTACACAAGGCCTTGCTGCTGGTGAGTCTCTGATCCACCTCTACGCAGAGGACACCATTCTGTAGACTTCTGTCCCTTCTTTAGACACTGTGTTAACAAACCTCCAGACTAGCTTCAATGCTACACAACTCCTCTTCCGTGGTCTCCAGCTGCTCTTAAATGCTAGTAAAACTAAATGCATGCTCTTCAATCGCTGCCTGCACCCGCCCGCTGACTAGCATCACTACTATGGACGGTTCTGACAGAAACACCTAGGTGTCTGGCTAGACTGTAAACTCTGTCCAGACTCACATTAAACATGCTCAATCCAAAATAAAATCTAGAATCAGCTTCCTATTTCACAACAAAGCATTCTTCACTCATGCTGCCAAACATTCCCTAGTAAAACTGACCATCCTACCAATCCTCGACTTAAGCGATGTCAATTATGAATAGAGTCCATATGTAGAGAGACCATATGAGTAGAGTCCATATCTATGGAGTCCATATGTATTGAGTCCATATGTATAGAGTCCATATGAATAGAGTCCATATGAACAGAGTCCATATGAATAGAGACCATATGAGTAGAGTCCATATGTATAGAGTCCATATGAATAGAGTCCATATGAATAGAGTCCATATAAATAGAGTCCATATGTATAGAGTACATATGTATAGAGTCCATATGAATAGAGTCCATATGAATAGAGTCCATAAGTACAGTATAGAGTCCATATGTATAGAGTCCATATGTATAGAGTCCATATGAATAGAGTCCATATAAATAGAGTCCAAATGTATAGACTCCATATGTATCGAGTCCATATGTATAGAGTCCATATGAATAGAGTCCAATTGTATGGAGTCCATATGTATAGAGTCCATATATATAGAGTCCATATGTATAGAGTCCATATATATAGAGTCCATATGAATAGAGTCCATATGAATAGAGTCCATATGTACAGTATAGAGTCAATATTTATAGAGTCTATATGTTTAGAGTCCATATGAATAGTCCAAATGAATAGAGTCCATATGAATAGAGTCCATATGTACAGTATAGAGTCCATATGTATATAGTCCATATGAATAGAGTCCATATGAATAGTATTCATTACTACACGTTTAGATTACTGGCTTGAAAATTGTTAGCTGACATGGCTAATTGAATGACTGTCAAGTGACTAACATAGGAACACAAACACTGATGATGAACAGCCCCATTTAGAAATGTTGTGTATTCTTCTGTGTATTTTACTATTCTACCTAGCAACAGTAAATTGAGACCAGTGATGATGCGATGAAGAACTCTCCTGTTGAACTCTCCTGTAAACCTCTCCTGTAGAACTCTCCTGTAGAACTCTCCTGTTGAACTCTCCTGTAGAACGCTCCTGTAGAACTCTCCTGTAGAACTCTCCTGTAGATCTCTCCTGTAGAACTCTCCTGTAAGAACTTTCCTGTTGAACTCTCCTGTAGAACTCTCCTGTAGAACTCTCCTGTAGAACTCTCCCGTAACACTCTCCTGTAGAACTCTCCTGTAGAACTCTCCTGTAGAACTCTCCTGTAGAACTCTCCCGTAACACTCTCCTGTAGAACTCTCCTGTAGAACTATCCTGTAACACTCTCCGCTAGAACTCTCCTGTAAACCTCTCCTGTAGAACTCTCCTGTAGAACTCTGCTGCTGTAAGTAATTACTGTGCTTCCTACTCCAACATAAAAACTACATAGCTATTTTCAGTGTGGGTGATTTGGTTGCTGTACTGTAGCTAGGTAGGTTATTAATATGGGGAAACTGTGAGCAGCAGCACCTGAAGTTCAAGTCAATATATAAAGGCTTGTTGAGTTCGCGTGTGTGTGTGTTTGTTGTCAGTGCATGCGTGTGCGTGTTCACCCGTGTGTGCATGCCTGTGTGTGTGTGTGTTGTTTCGTTGTGTGTGTGTGTTAAGTAATTTTGTAATCAATGTTCATAGATTCCAATTTATGTTTATTTGTCTGATACCCAGAGGTTGTAAAGTTCTGGTCTGAAAAAAAACAGACAGAATTCCCAGCTCACAATTGATCAGATCCAGATTTATTTGCGAGAGTTTTCACAAATACATTCATTTTATACCATCCTAAACTACGCACATACATACACACCAACATAGGGATTTTCTCATGAGTCTCACCACAGTTTATAACCCCTCAGCTGACAGTTCCAGGCTCCCACAGATACTAGCGCTCTGGAGGGGCTCTCCCTGTCCTCTCTTATCTCCACAGATTTACATCCAGGTCGGTTCCAACATAGGTTAATGCTCCTCTCCGTTCTCCTTCTACCTCCACATAGACTCCTTTCTTACTAGGTACATGCCATATAACCCCTTCCTAATGAACAAACATTATTTAACACTACTAGAAAGACAGGATAGACTTCTTGCCAGTTATAGTGCCATATATGTCATTTAGTCATTATTCATAAAGAAAATCCCATAACAGTGTGTGTGTGTGTGTGTGTGTTGTTTCGGTGTGTGTGTGTGTGTGTGTTGTTTCGGTGTGTGTGTGTGTTGTTTCGGTGTGTGTGTGCGTGTGTGTGTTGTTTCGGTGTGTGTGTGTGTTGTTTAGGTGTGTGTGTGTGTGTTGTTACGGTGTGTGTGTGTGTGTGTGTTGTTACGGTGTGTGTGTGTGTGTGTGTGTGTGTGTGTGTGTGTGTGTGTGTATGTGTGTGTGTGTGTGTGTGTGTGTGTGTGTTGTTTCGGTGTGTGTGTAGATCATTAATTATACTGTTGAATGGACAACATGCCAGTCTCTATGGCACCCATGTTGCAAATGGGTTTGGTCCTAAATTACATTATAATCCCTTTAACAGATCACAACCTTTTGACCTGGGGCTCTGTTCAAACTCAGTGTGCTATAGGGACTAGGGTGTCATTTGGGATGTAAACTTGTTTCTCTGAACCCTTAATTTGATCAACACAAGTCCCTCTCACAGTAACCATCTATTTCATTGCGCTGTGTTACTTTACTCACGCACTCGTCATGCAGCCACACGCACGCGCACACGCGCACACACACACACACACACACACACACGCACGCACACACACACACACACACACACACACACACACACACACACACACACACACACACACACACACACACACACACACACACGCAACAACACACACACACACACACACACACAAACACACACACACACACACACACCGAAACAACACACACACACACACCGAAACAACAGACACACACCGAAACAACACACACACACACACCGAAACAACAACACACACACACACGCGGTTGCTCTTGCTGGCTGTGCTGCCAGGTAAAACGAGTGGGCTGTGTTATAACTTCTGAGAGGTGTGGTCTGAGTTGAGGATTCATGTACTACAGTACTACATGTACTGGTGGTGTGGTAAGGAGGCTTTGGAGTTGAAGATTCCTTCCTGCAGAGTGAAGTCAAAAATATCCAGCTCAAAACGCCTTTGTGAAGTGTGCAGCTATTTCTTCAATTCACACGGGACTTTTTTTGCGACAACCGTGCAGAGTCAATCGCATTTGTGAAGCAGAACTGCGAAGCGCGAGGAAATAGCTTTTTCCTGGTCGTTAAACTTAAGTGAGGCTGCGTCCGACTGTCACTTGAACAGCGTTTATTCCAGCTATTTCAGCGTCATTTGAAATTGATCAAAGGTCATTATACAGTTTACTATTTTACCTTTTATTGAGATTGAAAATATTTTTATGGAATAAAAGTTTTCGTTTCACTGAATTTAAATGTACCCTATAACATTATCAAGAAAAACATGTATATGGGCATCTTAGTTTGCCCTATGCATATTTGCACTACTGTAGCCCATGTTCAAACTATTCCATCCATTTTGCGCACGTGTTGTGGCAAAGAGGTTAGTTGGTTTAAATCCAGTTACCAAAATCAAATACCACAAGGTTTTCCCTGGAGGTCACCGAGTCCCCCCCCAAAAAGAGTTCCCTAAACTAACATAAAGAGTCAATGAAGCAGGGAGCTGATGAGTTGAAGTTGGGTAATCCTATCTATCTATCTGTCTATCTATCTGTCAATTCAATTCAATTCAAGGGGCTTTATTGGCATGGGAAACACGTGTTAAATGTTAAATGTGTTAACATTGCCAAAGCAAGTGAGGTAGATAATATACAAAAGTAAAATAAACAATAAAAATTAACAGTAAACATTACACATACAGAAGTTTCAAAACAATAATGACATTGCAAATGTCATATTTTATATATGGTGTTGTAACAATGTACAAATGGTTAAACTACACAAGGGAAAATAAATAAGCATAGATATGGGTTGTGTTTACAATGATGTTTGTTCTTCACTGGTTGCCCTTTTCTCGTGGCAACAGGTCACAAATCTTGCTGCTCTGATGGCACACTGTGGAATTTCACCCAGTAGATATGTGAGTTTATCAAAATTGGATTTGTTTTCGAATTCTTTGCGGATCTGTGTAATCTGAGGGAAATATGTATCTCTAATATGGTCATACATTGGACAGGAGGTTAGGAAGTGCAGCTCAGTTTCCAACTCATTTTGTGGGCAGTGTGCACATAGCCTGTCTTCTCTTGAGAGCCAGGTCTGTCTGTCTGTCTGTCTGTCTGCCTGTCTGTCTGTCTGTCTGTCTGTCTGTCTGTCTGTCTGTCTGTCTGTCTGCCTGCCTGTCTGTCTGTCTGTCTGCCTGTCTGTCTGCCTGTCTGTCTGTCTGTCTGTCTGTCTGTCTGCCTGCCTGTCTGCCTGCCTGTCTGTCTGTCTGTCTGTCTGTCTGTTTGTCTGCCTGCCTGTCTGCCTGCCTGTCTGTCTGTCTGCCTGTCTGCCTGCCTGCCTGTCTGTCTGTCTGTCTGTCTGTCTGTCTGTCTGTTTGTCTGCCTGCCTGCCTGCCTGCCTGCCTGCCTGCCTGTCTGTCTGCCTGTCTGCCTGTCTGTCTGTCTGTCTGCCTGCCTCCCTGCGTATAATGCAAAACTGCATCCATTCCATTTGGATATAGATGGATATAGATGGATATAGATGGATATAGATGGATATTATGGATATAGATGGATATAGATGGATATAGATGGATATAGATGGATATTATGGATATAGATGGATATTATGGATATAGATGGATATAGATGGATATAGATGGATATAGATGGATATAGATGGATATTATGGATATAGATGGATATAGATGGATATAGATGGATATAGATGGATATAGATGGATATAGATGGATATAGATGGATATTATGGATATAGATGGATATTATGGATATAGATGGATATAGATGGATATTATGGATATAGATGGATATAGATGGATATAGATGGATATAATGGATATAGATGGATATAGATGGATATAGATGGAAATAGATGGATATAGATGGATATAGATGGATATAGATGGATATAGATGGATATAGATGGATATTATGGATATAGTGGATATAGATGGATATAGATGGATATAGATGGATATAGATGGATATAGTGGATATAGATGGATATAGATGGATATAGATGGAAATAGATGGATATAGATGGATATAGATGGATATAGATGGATATAGATGGATATAGATGGATATAGATGGATATAGATGGATATGGGGTCATTTTATACCTGAGCTAAAGGATAAATCTGTCGACCTTGCATGAAAATGTGCTTGGAAGTTGAAAACACGAGAAGTGGGTTTGTTTCCTTGGAAACAGCCACCGAGTAGGATGTCACTCGGTTTCATGAAGGATTCTGGCCAATGCACGCTTCATCTAGATTGGTTTGGGCTCCCACAAAAATCTTAACTCATCTTAATGCATCTTAATGCATCTTAATAAAAACACATCTTAACTCATCTTAACTCATCTTAACATATCTTAACACATCTTAACTCATCTTAATGCATCTTAATAAAAACACATCTTAACTCATCTTAACTCATCTTAACATATCTTAACACATCTTAACTCATCTTAACATATCTTAACACATCTTAACTCATCTTAACACATCATAACACTTCTTCAAAATTTGAATCAGGGATCGATGAGTATGGGTGAATCACTACATCTCCACAATTTACCCCTAACGAACCCCAACAGTCTCCCAAACTATAACACTGGCCATGAGCCAACACCACCGCTCTACGATCCACTGTACCTACCAAAATCAATATTGACTCAAGTTATTTAGAAAAACTCGATACAGGTTGTTAAGCCCGGCCAATAACTTTATTTCCTTCTACCTCTACACCAGGAATCTCTCCCTCTACAGCAGGAATCTCTCACTCTACAGCAGGAATCTCTCACTCTACAGCAGGAATCTCTCACTCTACAGCAGGAATCTCTCACTCTACAGCAGGAATCTCTCCATCTACACCAGGACACAAAGGAGAGGAGGAGAAGACGGAGAGAAATAAAACCAAACAGGGACTCCATCGTTCATCCATCTTCCCCAAGGCTCCACAGGCTGTCCATCAATCTGTCCATCCATCTATTGATCAATCCATTAATCCATTCATCCCTCCCTCCATCGGTCATGATATCCTGGGACTGGCTAAGGGGAGCGTCCATGCTACTGGCGTTCCATGCCTCCGTCTCCATGGTGATGATTGGGAACGGTAACCGCGGTAACGGTACGGCCCCCGGCTGGGATGGTATTCTGGAGAAGTACTTTGTTGAAGAGGGGGACTGGTGGCAGGCCAAGCAGAGAGGGAAGAGGGCCATCACAGATGCAGACACGACCGCCATACTAGATCTGCACAACAAGCTAAGAGGACAGGTCCACCCACCTGCTGCTAACATGGAACACATGGTAGGGGACACGCACAAACACATACCCTATACTGTAGATAATGGTATACTGTAGGTTAGTGGTATACTGTATACTGTAGATAGTGGTATACTGTAGATAGTGGTATACTGAATACTGTAGATAGTGGTATACTGTATACTGTAGGTTAGTGGTATACTGTATACTGTAGATAGTGGTATACTGTATACTGTAGATAGTGGTATACTGTAGATAGTGGTATACTGTATACTGTAGATAGTGGTATACTGAATACTGTAGATAGTGGTATACTGTAGATAGTGGTATTCTGTATACTGTATACTGTAGATAATGGTATACTGTAGGTTAGTGGTATACTGTATACTGTAGATAGTGGTATACTGTAGATAGTGGTATACTGTATACTGTAGATAGTGGTATACTGTATACTGTAGATAGTGGTATACTGTATACTGTAGATAGTGGTATACTGAATACTGTAGATAGTGTTATACTGTATACTGTAGATAGTGGTATACTGTAGATAGTGGTATACTGTATACTGTAGATAGTGTTATACTGTATACTGTAGATAGTGGTATACTGTATACTGTAGATAGTGGTATACTGAATACTGTAGATAGTGTTATACTGTATACTGTAGATAGTGGTATACTGTAGATAGTGGTATACTGTAGATAGTGGTATACTGTAGATAGTGGTATACTGTAGATAGTGGTATACTGTAGATAGTGGTATACTGTAGATAGTGGTATACTGTATACTGTAGATAGTGGTATACTGTAGATAGTGGTATACTGTAGATAGTGGTATACTGTATACTGTAGATAGTGGTATACTGTAGATAGTGGTATACTGTAGATAGTGGTATACTGTAGATAGTGGTATACTGTAGATAGTGGTATACTGTATACTGTAGATAGTGGTATACTGTAGATAACTGGTATTCTGTATACTGTAGATAGTGGTATACTGTAGGTTAGTGGTATACTGTATACTGTAGATAGTGGTATACTGAATACTGTAGATAGTGTTATACTGTATACTGTAGATAGTGGTATACTGTATACTGTAGATAGTGTTATACTGTATACTGTAGATAGTGTTATACTGTATACTGTAGATAGTGGTATACTGTATACTGTAGATAGTGGTATACTGAATACTGTAGATAGTGGTATAATGTATACTGTAGATAGTGGTATACTGTAGATAACTGGTATTCTGTATACTGTAGATAGTGGTATACTGTAGGTTAGTGGTATACTGTATACTGTAGATAGTGTTATACTGTATACTGTAGATAGTGGTATACTGAATACTGTAGATAGTGTTATACTGAATACTGTAGATAGTGGTATACTGTAGATAGTGGTATACTGTATACTGTAGATAGTGGTATACTGTAGATAACTGGTATTCTGTATACTGTAGATAGTGGTATACTGAATACTGTAGATAGTGTTATACTGTATACTGTAGATAGTGGTATAATGTATACTGTAGATAGTGGTATACTGTAGATAGTGGTATACTGTAGATAGTGGTATACTGTATACTGTAGATAGTGGTATACTGTAGATAGTGGTATACTGTAGATAGTGTTATACTGTATACTGTAGATAGTGGTATACTGTAGATAGTGGTATACTGTAGATAGTGGTATACTGTAGATAGTGGTATACTGTAGATAGTGGTATAATGTATACTGTAGATAGTGGTATACTGTAGATAGTGGTATACTGTATACTGTAGATAGTGGTATACTGTAGATAGTGTTATACTGTATACTGTAGATAGTGGTATACTGTAGATAGTGGTATACTGTAGATAGTGGTATACTGTAGATAGTGGTATACTGTAGATAGTGGTATACTGTATACTGTAGGTTAGTGGTATACTGTAGATAGTGGTATATGGTAGATAGTGGTATACTGTATACTGTAGGTAAGTGGTATTCTGTAGATAGTGGTATACTTGTCAGGACCCGGTTTCGAACCTGGGTCTCCGGAGTGAGAAACAGTCACTTAACCAACTGAGCCACGAATAGACAGCAGAACCCAGAAGATGAGGCAGACACAGCAGTACTTAAGACGGTGTATTTAATAAAGAAAAACTCCTAAAATAAAAAATGGCAAATCCAAAAGGTGGTAGGAAAAACACAAAAAAAAACTAAAAAGAAACTCACTAAAACTAAACAAAAACAAAAAAACAGAATACTACAAGAACTTCACCCGGAATCGACAAGAGCACACAGAACACTAGGGCAGGGTGCCAACATACAAACACAGAGCACAGAACTGAGGAAAACAAAGGGTTTAAATACAATCAGGGGAAACGAGACACAGGTGCAAACAATAATGGGGATCAAGGGAAAAACACAGGGACAAAAAGCACAATGGGGACATCTACTGACAAAAACACGGAACAACCCTGGCCAAATCCTGACAGAATCCCCCTAGGAACGGCTCCTGACGTTCCTACCAGCTCTCTCAGGGTGGAGGACCCTGAACTGACGAATGAGGTCAGGGTCCAGGATGTCTTTGGCAGGAACCCAGGAGCGCTCCTCAGGACCGTAGCCTTCCCAGTCCACCAGATACTGCCAGGACCGCTGCACCCGGCGGGAATCCAGTATCCGGTGGACGGTATAAGCCGGCTGGCCTCCAATGACACGAGGCGGAGGGGGAGGTCTGTCTGCCGGGACAAGGGGAGAAAAAACAACAGGTTTTAACAAAGACACATGAAATGTGGGATTAATCTTAAGGGATCTGGGTAAGTGCAGGCGATAAGAAACTGGGTTAACTCTCCTGGCAACCTTGAAGGGACCGATGTATTTTTGGGACAGCTTGCGAGACTCCACCCGTAGAGGTAAGTCTCTTGTGGAGAGCCAGACTCTCTGGCCGGGCGCAGGGTAGGCCCGGGACGGCGACGTCTGTTGGCTTGTTGTTGATACCTCTGTGAGGAACGCATCAGATTAAGACGGGTCTTCCTCCACATAAGCCGACAGCGTCTGACGAATCTCAAGGCTGAAGGCACTCTGACTTCTGCCTCCTGGTCCGGGAACAATGGAGGAGCATAGCCAAACTGACACTCGTGCGGGGACATACCAGTGGAGGAGGAGCGCAAGGTGTTGTGCGCGTATTCGGCCCAAACAATAAAGGATGACCATGTGGACGGGTTGTCACGAGTCATACATCGGAGGGTGGTTTCCAGCTCTTGATTCATCCTCTCTGTTTGGCCGTTGGACTCCGGATGGTACCCTGAAGATAGACTGGCAGAAGCCCCCATGAGTTGGCAGAAGGCCTTCCAAAACCTTGAGGCGAACTGGGGACCTCTGTCAGAAACCACATCTTGAGGAATGCCGAAGACTCGGAACACATGATTAATTACCAACTCAGCCGTTTCCTTGGCAGAAGGTAACTTAGTCAGAGGGACGAACCTGGCCGCCTTTGAAAACCTGTCGATTATGACTAGGATAGTAGTATTGCCATGGGATGGAGGAAGTCCAGTAATAAAGTCCAATGATATATGGGACCAGGGTCTGTGGGGAACAGGTAAAGGGTGAAGGAGTCCTTGAGGGCGGAGGTGAGAAGATTTGCCCTGGCAGCACACGGGGCAGGCATTGACGAAAGTGGCAACGTCTTCTCTTATGGTAGGCCACCAGAACTTACGCTGGATGAACTCCAAGGTGCGACCTACGCCCGGATGACAGGTGAGGCGAGAGGAGTGCCCCCACAGAAGGACCTGAGTCCTCACTGCCTTGGGGACAAACAACCGATTGGCAGGACCTCCTTTAGGGTCCGGTTCGCTAGCTTGAGCACGTCTCACGGTATCCTCAACTTGCCACGAGATCGGAGCCACAATCTTAGCAGCAGGAAGGACAGGCATGTCCGTGTCATCTCGAATGGCAGGAGCGTAGACTCGGGACAGGGCATCCGGTTTGAGATTCTTCGACCCGGGCCGATAGGTGAGGATAAACTGGAATCGATTGAAGAAAAGAGACCATCTAGCTTGTCTAGAGTTCAACCGCTTCGCCTGCTGGATATACTCCAGATTCTTGTGGTCCGTAAGCACTTGAAACGGGTGAGAAGCCCCCTCGAGCCAGTGTCTCCATTCCTTCAATGCCATCTTAACCGCTAGGAGTTCACGATCCCCACATCGTAGTTCCTCTCAGTCGGGGTAAGCCGGTGTGAGAAGAAAGCGCACGGATGAAGCTTCTTGTCTTCACCCCTCTGAGACAGGACAGCTCCAACACCAACCTCTGATGCGTCTACCTCCACCACAAATGGTTCATCCGTAGTCGGTAGTATCAGGATGGGAGCAGAGAGGATGCGCTGCTTGAGTCCTTGGAAGGCCGTCTCAGCTTCTCTTCCCCAAGAAAACCTTGCATTGCCACCTTTGGTTAAAGCTGAGAGAGGAGCTGCCACCAAACTGAAGTTCTTGATGAACTTGCGGTAAAAGTTTGTGAAGCCCAGGAAACGCTGAACATCCTTAACGGATTTGGGGTGGGCCAATCCGCTACCGCCCCTACCTTCCTAGGGTCCATTTGGATTCGACCGGGTTCCACTACAAATCCCAGGAATTGTACTCGGGATGAATGGAATTCACATTTTCCGGCTTAACGTACAGATGGCTGTCCAGGAGGCGTTTGAGTACTTGTCTGACATGCTTAGTGTGTTCTTGAAGGGAGCTCGAAAAGATGAGGATGTCATCCAAGTAAACGAACACAAATATGTTAAGCATATCCCTAAGCACATCGTTTATGAGCGCTTGGAACACCGCTGGGGCGTTGGTCAGGCCGAAGGGCATCACCAAGTATTCATAGTGACCAGTAGGCGTGTTGAAAGCGGTCTTCCACTCGTCACCAGGTCTGATCCGCACAAGATGGTATGCGTTCCGCAGGTCAAGCTTAGTGAAAACAACTGCTTCCTGGAGCAGCTCGAAGGCTGTGGCCATAAGGGGTAGCGGGTAACGGTTACGGACGGTTATGTCATTGAGTCCCCGGTAGTCGATGCAAGGACGTAACCCACCGTCTTTCTTGGCCACAAAGAAGAACCCTGCTCCCGCCGGGGAGGTGGATGGACGCATGAGGCCTGCTTCCAGAGAGTCCTTGATATAGGTATCCATAGCAGCTCGTTCGGGTGGAGATAGGGAAAAGATCCGACCCCTGGGGGGGCAAGTGCCCGGAAACAGGTCGATGGGGCAATCGTAAGATCTATGGGGTGGTAGCATGGTGGCCCTCTGTTTGCTAAACACCAGTTTGAGGTCATGGTAACACTCGGGAACTCGGGTCAGATCGATGGATTCTAAAGACTCGGGAGTAGAACTCGGGGAATTCTTGAAAATACAAGTAGCTTGGCACGTAGGACCCCACTGCTTGATTGTGCCCACAGACCAGTCGATGTGAGGGTTATGGCTGTGAAGCCAGGGGTATCCAAGGACGAGAGGGAACTCGGAACAGGAGATCAAATGAAAGTTCATCAATTCCTGGTGTTGTGAAACTGAAAGTCTCAAGGAGGTAGTGACATGAGTGACAAGTCCAGATCCCAAAGGGCTTCCATCCAATGTAGTAACCCTCATGGGGTCACTTAGAGGTTCAGAGGGAACGCCATTCTTCTTCGCCCAGACACCATCCATGAAGTTAACTGCGGCTCCAGAGTCTACCAAGGCTTGAAGGTGAAGCTTGTGGTTGTCCCAGGAGAGGGTGACTGGAATGAGCAGACGGGAGTTGGACGGATGGGAGGAGGTTATGTTTCCCGTTACAGTTCCCCCGGTCTGTACGGGACAGAGCGTTTCCCTGGAGCCTGGGACACGTGGAACGGAAATGGCCCGGTTTGCCGCAATATAGACAGCGTCGCTCCCTCATCCGGCGGTCTCTCTCAGCCTGGGAGATGCGTCCAATCTGCATGGGTTCCGGTGGAGCCAGTGATGATAAAGGTGGGGACTCGGAGCTGGGACTGATAGGGGCTAGAGGTCTACGGTTGAGTTCCCTCTCTCTCAGACGCTGGTCAATGCGTGAGGCCAACTTGATCAGGGACTCGAGATTGTCCGGTGGTTCCCGAGTGGCCAGTTCATCTTGGATAGTGTCGGAAAGGCCTTTCAGAAAGCACACCGTGAGCGCCTCGTTGTTCCAGCCACTCGCTGCTGCCACCGTGCGGAACTGGATGGCATAGTCCGTCACGCTGCGCCAACCTTGATGGAGAGTCAGGAGCTGTTTGGCTGAGTCAGAACCACTGCTTGGGCCTTGAAACACTCGTTTGAATTCCTCAGCAAAGGCAGAGTAGCTGGCACAGCAGGAACTATGGGCATCCCACACAGCAGTAGCCCAGGCCAGGGCTTTTTCCGACAGCAGGGTGATGATATATGCGATCTTAGACCGGTCGGTGGGAAATGACGAGGGTTGCAGCTCAAAGGAGAGAGAACATTGAGTGAGAAACCCTTTACAAGCACTTGGATCACCTGAGAACCGTTGGGGAGGTGGAAGACGAGGTTCAGCCAGGGGGTTAACTGCCATGGGTACGTGAACTTGAGGTACTGGGACGGGAACTGTTGCCGGGGTAAGTCGATCAGATACTTGCTTAATGGAAGTCAGCATCTCCGACAGAAGATGAGAATGTCTAGCCATTAAGGCCTCTTGCTGAACCAGGGCGGCTTCGTGGCGTTGGACAGTCTCCTGGTGGTGGGACAGCGTGGCAAAAGGTCCTGGGAACTGGCTGCCTCTGGGTTCATTTTTGGCTCTGTGTTTCTGTCAGGACCCGGTTTGAACCTGGGTCTCCGGAGTGAGAAACAGTCACTTAACCAACTGAGCCACGAATAGACAGCAGAACCCAGAAGATGAGGCAGACACAGCAGTACTTAAGACGGTGTATTTAATAAAGAAAAACTCCTAAAATAAAAAATGGCAAATCCAAAAGGTGGTAGGAAAAACACAAAAAAAAAACTAAAAAGAAACTCACTAAAACTAAACAAAAACAAAAAAACAGAATACTACAAGAACTTCACCCGGAATCGACAAGAGCACACAGAACACTAGGGCAGGGTGCCAACATACAAACACAGAGCACAGAACTGAGGAAAACAAAGGGTTTAAATACAATCAGGGGAAACGAGACACAGGTGCAAACAATAATGGGGATCAAGGGAAAAACACAGGGACAAAAAGCACAATGGGGACATCTACTGACAAAAACACGGAACAACCCTGGCCAAATCCTGACAATACTGTATACTGTAGATAGTGGTATACTGTAGATAACTGGTATTCTGTATACTGTAAATAGTGGTATACTGTAGGTTAGTGGTATTCTGTAGATAGTGGTATACTGTATACTGTAGATAGTGGTATAATGTATACTGTAGATAGTGGTATACTGTAGATAGTGGTATACTGTAGATAGTGGTATACTGTATACTGTAGATAGTGGTATAATGTATACTGTAGATAGTGGTATACTGTAGATAGTGGTATACTATATACTGTAGATAGTGGTATACTGTAGGTAGTGGTATACTGTATACTGTAGATAGTGGTATACTGTATACTGTAGATAGTGGTATACTGTAGATAGTGGTATACTGTAGGTAGTGGTATACAGTAGGTTAGTGGTATTCTGTAGATAGTGGTATTCTGTAGATAGTGGTATACTGTATACTGTAGATAGTGGTATACTGTATACTGTAGATAGTGGTACTGTATACTGTAGATAGTGGTATACTGTATACTGTAGATAGTGGTATACTGTAGGTTAGTGGTATTCTGCAGATAGTGGTATACTGTAGGTTAGTGGTATTCTGCAGATAGTGGTATACTGTATACTGTAGATAGTGGTATACTGTATACTGTAGATAGTGGTATACTGTAGGTAGTGGTATACTGTATACTGTAGATAGTGGTATACTGTATACTGTAGGTTAGTGGTATTCTGTAGATAGTGGTATACTGTATACTGTAGATAGTGGTATACTGTATACTGTAGATAGTGGTATACTGTATACTGTAGGTTAGTGGTATTCTGTAGATAGTGGTGTACTGTAGATAGTGGTATACTATATACTGTAGATAGTGGTATACTATATACTGTAGATAGTGGTATTCTGTAGGTTAGTGGTATTCTGTAGATAGTCGTATACTGTATAATGTATACTGTAGATAGTGGTATTCTGTATACTGTAGATAGTGGTATACTGTATACTGTAGATAGTGGTATACTGTAGGTTAGT
Organism: Oncorhynchus masou masou; assembly: GCF_036934945.1. Lineage (NCBI taxonomy): Eukaryota > Metazoa > Chordata > Actinopteri > Salmoniformes > Salmonidae > Oncorhynchus > Oncorhynchus masou. The sequence goes on from NW_027000298.1 coordinate 86,678, forward strand.
GGTATTCTGTAGATAGTGGTATACTGTAGATAGTCGTATACTGTATAATGTATACTGTAGATAGTGGTATTCTGTATACTGTAGATAGTGGTATACTGTATACTGTAGGTTAGTGGTATACTGTAGATAGCGGTATACTGTAGATAGTGGTATACTGTATACTGTAGATAGTGGTATACTGTAGATAGTGGTATACTGTATACTGTAGATAGTGGTATTCTGTAGATAGTGGTATACTGTATACTGTAGATAGTGGTATACTGTAGATAGTGGTATACTGTATACTGTAGATAGTGGTATACTGTAGATAGTGGTATTCTGTATACTGTAGATAGTGGTATACTGTATACTGTAGATAGTGGTATACTGTAGATAGTGGTATACTGTAGATAGTGGTATTCTGTATACTGTAGATAGTGGTATACTGTATACTGTAGATAGTGGTATACTGTAGATAGTGGTATACTGTAGGTTAGTGGTATTCTGTAGATAGTGGTATACTGTATACTGTAGATAGTGGTATACTGTATACTGTAGATAGTGGTATACTGTAGGTTAGTGGTATTCTGTAGATAGTGGTATACTGTATACTGTAGATAGTGGTATACTGTAGATAGTGGTATACTGTATACTGTAGATAGTGGTATTCTGTAGATAGTGGTATACTGTAGATAGTGGTATACTGTATACTGTAGATAGTGGTATACTGTAGATAGTGGTATACTGTAGATAGTGGTATACTGTATACTGTATATAGTGGTATACTGTAGATAGTGGTATACTGTAGATAGTGGTATACTGTATACTGTATATAGTGGTATACTGTAGATAGCGGTATACTGTATACTGTATATAGTGGTATACTGTAGATAGTGGTATACTGAATACTGTAGATAGTGGTATACTGTATACTGTATATAGTGGTATACTGTAGATAGCGGTATACTGTAGATAGTGGTATACTGTAGATAGTGGTATACTGTATACTGTATATAGTGGTATACTGTAGATAGTGGTATACTGTATACTGTAGATAGTGGTATACTGTAGATAGTGGTATACTGTAGATAGTGGTATACTGTAGATAGTGGTATACTGTATACTGTAGATAGTGGTATACTGTAGGTAGTGGTATACTGTATACTGTAGATAGTGGTATACTGTAGATAGTGGTATACTGTAGATAGTGGTATACTGTAGATAGTGGTATACTGTAGATAGTGGTATACTGTAGATAGTGGTATACTGTAGGTAGTGGTATACTGTAGATAGTGGTATACTGTAGATAGCGGTATACTGTAGATAGTGGTATACTGTATACTGTATATAGTGGTATACTGTAGATAGTGGTATACTGTAGATAGTGGTATACTGTAGATAGTGGTATACTGTAGGTAGTGGTATACTGTAGATAGTGGTGTACTGTAGATAGTGGTATACTGTAGATAGTGGTATACTGTAGATAGTGGTATACTGTAGATAGTGGTATACTGTAGATAGCGGTATACTGTAGATAGTGGTATACTGTAGATAGTGGTATACTGTATACTGTATATAGTGGTATACTGTAGATAGTGGTATACTGTAGATAGTGGTATACTGTAGATAGTGGTATACTGTAGATAGCGGTATACTGTAGATAGTGGTATACTGTAGATAGTGGTATACTGTATACTGTATATAGTGGTATACTGTAGATAGTGGTATACTGTAGATAGTGGTATACTGTAGATAGCGGTATACTGTAGATAGTGGTATACTGTAGATAGTGGTATACTGTATACTGTATATAGTGGTATACTGTAGATTGTGGTATACTGTATACTGTAGATAGTGGTATACTGTAGATAGTGGTATACTGTAGATAGTGGTATACTGTATACTGTAGATAGTGGTATACTGTAGATAGTGGTATAGTGTAGGTAGTGGTATACTGTATACTGTAGATAGTGGTATAGTGTAGATAGTGGTATACTGTATACTGTAGATAGTGGTATACTGTAGATAGTGGTATACTATATACTGTAGATAGTGGTATACTGTAGGTAGTGGTATACTGTATACTGTAGATAGTGGTATAGTGTAGATAGTGATATACTGTATACTGTAGATAGTGGTATACTGTATACTGTAGATAGTGGTATAGTGTAGATAGTGATATACTGTATACTGTAGATAGTGGTATACTGTATACTGTAGATAGTGGTATACTGTAGGTAGTGGTATACTGTATACTGTAGATAGTGGTATACTGTAGATAGTGGTATACTGTATACTGTAGATAGTGGTATACTGTAGATAGTGGTATACTGTAGATAGTGGTATACTATATACTGTAGGTTAGTGGTATACTGTAGATAGTGGTATACTGTAGATAGTGGTATACTGTATACTGTAGATAGTGGTATACTGTAGATAGTGGTATACTGTAGGTAGTGGTATACTGTATACTGTAGATAGTGGTATACTGTAGATAGTGGTATACTGTAGGTAGTGGTATACTGAATACTGTAGATAGTGGTATACTGTATACTGTAGATAGTGGTATAGTGTAGGTAGTGGTATACTGTATACTGTAGATAGTGGTATACTGTAGGTAGTGGTATACTGAATACTGTAGATAGTGGTATACTGTATACTGTAGATAGTGGTATAGTGTAGGTAGTGGTATACTGTATACTGTAGATAGTGGTATAGTGTAGATAGTGGTATACTATATACTGTAGATAGTGGTATACTGTAGGTAGTGGTATACTGAATACTGTAGATAGTGGTATAGTGTAGATAGTGGTATACTATATACTGTAGATAGTGGTATACTCTAGATAGTGGTATACTGTAGGTAGTGGTATACTGTATACTGTAGATAGTGGTATACTGTAGATAGTGGTATACTGTAGATAGTGGTATAGTGTAGATAGTGATATACTGTATACTGTAGATAGTGGTATACTGTATACTGTAGATAGTGGTATAGTGTAGATAGTGATATACTGTATACTGTAGATAGTGGTATACTGTATACTGTAGATAGTGGTATACTGTAGGTAGTGGTATACTGTATACTGTAGATAGTGGTATACTGTAGATAGTGGTATACTGTATACTGTAGATAGTGGTATACTGTAGATAGTGGTATACTGTAGATAGTGGTATACTATATACTGTAGGTTAGTGGTATACTGTAGATAGTGGTATACTGTAGATAGTGGTATACTGTATACTGTAGATAGTGGTATACTGTAGGTAGTGGTATACTGTATACTGTAGATAGTGGTATACTGTAGGTAGTGGTATACTGAATACTGTAGATAGTGGTATACTGTAGATAGTGGTATAGTGTAGATAGTGATATACTGTATACTGTAGATAGTGGTATACTGTAGATAGTGATATACTGTATACTGTAGATAGTGGTATACTGTATACTGTAGGTTAGTGGTATACTGTAGATAGTGGTATACTGTATACTGTATATAGTGGTATACTGTAGATAGCGGTATACTGTATACTGTATATAGTGGTATACTGTAGATAGTGGTATACTGAATACTGTAGATAGTGGTATACTGTATACTGTATATAGTGGTATACTGTAGATAGCGGTATACTGTAGATAGTGGTATACTGTAGATAGTGGTATACTGTATACTGTATATAGTGGTATACTGTAGATAGTGGTATACTGTATACTGTAGATAGTGGTATACTGTAGATAGTGGTATACTGTAGATAGTGGTATACTGTAGATAGTGGTATACTGTATACTGTAGATAGTGGTATACTGTAGGTAGTGGTATACTGTATACTGTAGATAGTGGTATACTGTAGATAGTGGTATACTGTAGATAGTGGTATACTGTAGATAGTGGTATACTGTAGATAGTGGTATACTGCAGGTAGTGGTATACTGTAGATAGTGGTATACTGTAGATAGCGGTATACTGTAGATAGTGGTATACTGTATACTGTATATAGTGGTATACTGTAGATAGTGGTATACTGTAGATAGTGGTATACTGTAGATAGTGGTATACTGTAGGTAGTGGTATACTGTAGATAGTGGTGTACTGTAGATAGTGGTATACTGTAGATAGTGGTATACTGTAGATAGTGGTATACTGTAGATAGTGGTATACTGTAGATAGCGGTATACTGTAGATAGTGGTATACTGTAGATAGTGGTATACTGTATACTGTATATAGTGGTATACTGTAGATAGTGGTATACTGTAGATAGTGGTATACTGTAGATAGTGGTATACTGTAGATAGCGGTATACTGTAGATAGTGGTATACTGTAGATAGTGGTATACTGTATACTGTATATAGTGGTATACTGTAGATAGTGGTATACTGTAGATAGTGGTATACTGTAGATAGTGGTATACTGTAGATAGCGGTATACTGTAGATAGTGGTATACTGTAGATAGTGGTATACTGTATACTGTATATAGTGGTATACTGTAGATAGTGGTATACTGTATACTGTAGATAGTGGTATACTGTAGATAGTGGTATACTGTAGATAGTGGTATACTGTATACTGTAGATAGTGGTATACTGTAGATAGTGGTATAGTGTAGGTAGTGGTATACTGTATACTGTAGATAGTGGTATAGTGTAGATAGTGGTATACTGTATACTGTAGATAGTGGTATACTGTAGATAGTGGTATACTATATACTGTAGATAGTGGTATACTGTAGGTAGTGGTATACTGTATACTGTAGATAGTGGTATAGTGTAGATAGTGATATACTGTATACTGTAGATAGTGGTATACTGTATACTGTAGATAGTGGTATAGTGTAGATAGTGATATACTGTATACTGTAGATAGTGGTATACTGTATACTGTAGATAGTGGTATACTGTAGGTAGTGGTATACTGTATACTGTAGATAGTGGTATACTGTAGATAGTGGTATACTGTATACTGTAGATAGTGGTATACTGTAGATAGTGGTATACTGTAGATAGTGGTATACTATATACTGTAGGTTAGTGGTATACTGTAGATAGTGGTATACTGTAGATAGTGGTATACTGTATACTGTAGATAGTGGTATACTGTAGATAGTGGTATACTGTAGGTAGTGGTATACTGTATACTGTAGATAGTGGTATACTGTAGATAGTGGTATACTGTAGGTAGTGGTATACTGAATACTGTAGATAGTGGTATACTGTATACTGTAGATAGTGGTATAGTGTAGGTAGTGGTATACTGTATACTGTAGATAGTGGTATACTGTAGGTAGTGGTATACTGAATACTGTAGATAGTGGTATACTGTATACTGTAGATAGTGGTATAGTGTAGGTAGTGGTATACTGTATACTGTAGATAGTGGTATAGTGTAGATAGTGGTATACTATATACTGTAGATAGTGGTATACTGTAGGTAGTGGTATACTGAATACTGTAGATAGTGGTATAGTGTAGATAGTGGTATACTATATACTGTAGATAGTGGTATACTCTAGATAGTGGTATACTGTAGGTAGTGGTATACTGTATACTGTAGATAGTGGTATACTGTAGATAGTGGTATACTGTAGATAGTGGTATAGTGTAGATAGTGATATACTGTATACTGTAGATAGTGGTATACTGTATACTGTAGATAGTGGTATAGTGTAGATAGTGATATACTGTATACTGTAGATAGTGGTATACTGTATACTGTAGATAGTGGTATACTGTAGGTAGTGGTATACTGTATACTGTAGATAGTGGTATACTGTAGATAGTGGTATACTGTATACTGTAGATAGTGGTATACTGTAGATAGTGGTATACTGTAGATAGTGGTATACTATATACTGTAGGTTAGTGGTATACTGTAGATAGTGGTATACTGTATACTGTAGATAGTGGTATACTGTAGGTAGTGGTATACTGTATACTGTAGATAGTGGTATACTGTAGGTAGTGGTATACTGAATACTGTAGATAGTGGTATACTGTAGATAGTGGTATAGTGTAGATAGTGATATACTGTATACTGTAGATAGTGGTATACTGTAGATAGTGTTATACTGTATACTGTAGATAGTGGTATACTGTATACTGTAGGTTAGTGGTATACTGTAGATAGTGGTATACTGTAGGTAGTGGTATACTGTATACTGTAGATAGTGGTATACTGTAGATAGTGGTATAGTGTAGATAGTGATATACTGTATACTGTAGATAGTGGTATACTGTAGATAGTGATATACTGTATACTGTAGATAGTGGTATACTGTATACTGTATACTGTAGATAGTGGTATACTGTATACTGTAGATAGTGGTATACTGTAGATAGTGGTATACTGTATACTGTAGATAGTGGTATACTGTATACTGTAGATAGTGGTATACTGTAGATAGTGGTATACTGTATACTGTAGATAGTGGTATACTGTATACTGTATACTGTAGATAGTGGTATACTGTATACTGTAGATAGTGGTATACTGTATACTGTAGATAGTGGTATACTGTAGATAGTGGTATACTGTATACTGTAGATAGTGGTATACTGTAGATAGTGGTATAGTGTAGATAGTGATATACTGTATACTGTAGATAGTGGTATACTGTATACTGTAGATAGTGGTATAGTGTAGATAGTGATATACTGTATACTGTAGATAGTGGTATACTGTATACTGTAGATAGTGGTATACTGTAGGTAGTGGTATACTGTATACTGTAGATAGTGGTATACTGTAGATAGTGGTATACTGTATACTGTAGATAGTGGTATACTGTAGATAGTGGTATACTGTAGATAGTGGTATACTATATACTGTAGGTTAGTGGTATACTGTAGATAGTGGTATACTGTAGATAGTGGTATACTGTATACTGTAGATAGTGGTATACTGTAGGTAGTGGTATACTGTATACTGTAGATAGTGGTATACTGTAGGTAGTGGTATACTGAATACTGTAGATAGTGGTATACTGTAGATAGTGGTATAGTGTAGATAGTGATATACTGTATACTGTAGATAGTGGTATACTGTAGATAGTGATATACTGTATACTGTAGATAGTGGTATACTGTATACTGTAGGTTAGTGGTATACTGTAGATAGTGGTATACTGTAGGTAGTGGTATACTGTATACTGTAGATAGTGGTATACTGTAGATAGTGGTATAGTGTAGATAGTGATATACTGTATACTGTAGATAGTGGTATACTGTAGATAGTGATATACTGTATACTGTAGATAGTGGTATACTGTATACTGTATACTGTAGATAGTGGTATACTGTATACTGTAGATAGTGGTATACTGTAGATAGTGGTATACTGTATACTGTAGATAGTGGTATACTGTATACTGTAGATAGTGGTATACTGTAGATAGTGGTATACTGTATACTGTAGATAGTGGTATACTGTATACTGTATACTGTAGATAGTGGTATACTGTATACTGTAGATAGTGGTATACTGTATACTGTAGATAGTGGTATACTGTAGATAGTGGTATACTGTATACTGTAGATAGTGGTATACTGTAGATAGTGGTATACTGTATACTGTATACTGTAGATAGTGGTATACTGTATACTGTAGATAGTGGTATACTGTAGATAGTGGTATACTGAATACTGTAGATAGTGGTATACTGTAGATAGTGGTATACTGTGGTATACTGTAGATAGTGGTATACTATACTGTAGATAGTGGTATACTGTAGATAGTGGTATACTGTATACTGTAGATAGTGGTATACTGTAGATAGTGGTATACTGTATACTGTAGATAGTGGTATACTGTGTACTGTAGATAGTGGTATACTGTATACTGTATACTGTAGATAGTGGTATACTGTAGATAGTGGTATACTGTATACTGTAGATAGTGGTATACTGTATACTGTAGGTTAGTGGTATACTGTATACTGTAGATAGTGGTACTGTATACTGTAGATAGTGGAAAACTGTGTACTGTAGATAGTGGTATACTGTATACTGTATACTGTAGATAGTGGTATAGAGTATACTGTAGATAGTGGTATAGAGTATACTGTAGATAGTGGTATACTGTAGATAGTGGTATACTGTAGATAGTGGTATACTGTATATAGTGGTATACTGTAGATAGTGGTATACTGTAGATAGTGGAATACTGTAGATAGTGGTATACTGTATATAGTGGTATACTGTAGATAGTGGTATACTGTAGATAGTGGTATACTGTATATAGTGGTATACTGTAGATAGTGGTATACTGTAGATAGTGGAATACTGTAGATAGTGGTATACTGTAGATAGTGGTATACTGTATACTGTAGATAGTGGTATACTGTAGATAGTGGTGTACTGTAGATAGTGGTATACTGTAGATAGTGGTATACTGTAGATAGTGGTATACTGTAGATAGTGGTATACTGTAGATAGTGGTATACTGTATACTGTAGATAGTGGTATACTGTAGATAGTGGTATACTGTATACTGTAGATAGTTGTATACTGTATACTGTAGATAGTGGTATACTGTAGATAGTGGTATACTGTATACTGTAGATAGTGGTATACTGTAGATAGTGGTATACTGTAGATAGTGGTATACTATATACTGTAGATAGTTGTATACTGTAGATAGTGGTATACTATATACTGTAGATAGTGGTATACTGTAGATAGTGGTATACTGTATACTGTAGATAGTGGTATACTGTAGATAGTGGTATACTGTAGATAGTGGTATACTGTAGATAGTGGTATACTGTAGATAGTGGTATACTATATACTGTAGATAGTTGTATACTGTAGATAGTGGTATACTATATACTGTAGATAGTGGTATACTGTAGATAGTGGTATACTATATACTGTAGATAGTGGTATACTGTAGATAGTGGTATACTGTAGATAGTTGTATACTGTAGATAGTGGTATACTATATACTGTAGATAGTGGTATACTGTAGATAGTGGTATACTGTATACTGTAGATAGTGGTATACTGGATACTGTAGATAGTGGTATACTGTATACTGTAGATAGTGGTATACTGTAGATAGTGGTATACTGTAGATAGTGGTATACTGTAGATAGTGGTATACTGTATACTGTAGATAGTGGTATACTGTAGATAGTGGTATACTGTATACTGTAGATAGTGGTATACTGTAGATAGTGGTATACTGTAGATAGTGGTATACTGTATACTGTAGATAGTGGTATACTGTAGATAGTGGTATACTGTAGATAGTGGTATACTGTAGATAGTGGTATACTGTAGATAGTGGTGTACTGTAGGTTAGTGGTATACTGTAGATAGTGGTATACTGTAGATAGTGGTATACTGTAGATAGTGGTATACTGTAGATAGTGGTGTACTGTAGGTTAGTGGTATACTGTAGATAGTGGTATACTGTAGATAGTGGTATACTGTAGATAGTGGTATACTGTATACTGTAGGTTAGTGGTATACTGTAGATAGTGGTATACTGTAGATAGTGGTGTACTGTAGGTTAGTGGTATACTGTATACTGTAGGTTAGTGGTATACTGTAGATAGTGGTATACTGTAGATAGTGGTATACTGTAGGTAGTGGTATACTGTAGATAGTGGTATACTGTAGATAGTGGTATACTGTAGGTTAGTGGTATACTGTAGATAGTGGTATACTGTAGGTTAGTGGTATACTGTATACTGTAGGTTAGTGGTATACTGTATACTGTAGGTTAGTGGTATACTGTATACTGTAGGTTAGTGGTATACTGTAGATAGTGGTATACTGTAAATAGTGGTATACTGTAGGTAGTGGTATACTGTAGATAGTGGTATACTGTAGTTAGTGGTATGCTGTAGATAGTGGTATACTGTAGGTAGTGGTATACTGTAGATAGTGGTATACTGTAGATAGTGGTATACTGTATATAGTGGTATACTGTAGATAGTGGTATACTGTAGATAGTGGTATACTGTATATAGTGGTATACTGTAGATAGTGGTATACTGTAGATAGTGGTATACTGTATATAGTGGTATACTGTAGATAGTGGTATACTGTAGATAGTGGAATACTGTAGACAGTGGTATACTGTAGATAGTGGTATACTGTATACTGTAGATAGTGGTATACTGTAGATAGTGGTGTACTGTAGATAGTGGTATACTGTAGATAGTGGTATACTGTAGATAGTGGTATACTGTAGATAGTGGTATACTGTAGATAGTGGTATACTGTAGATAGTGGTATACTGTAGATAGTGGTATACTGTATACTGTAGATAGTTGTATACTGTATACTGTAGATAGTGTATACTGTATACTGTAGATAGTGGTATACTGTAGATAGTGGTATACTGTATACTGTACTGATAGTGGTATACTGTAGATAGTGGTATACTGTAGATAGTGGTATACTATATACTGTAGATAGTTGTATACTGTAGATAGTGGTATACTATATACTGTAGATAGTGGTATACTGTAGATAGTGGTATACTGTATACTGTAGATAGTGGTATACTGTAGATAGTGGTATACTGTAGATAGTGGTATACTGTAGATAGTGGTATACTGTAGATAGTGGTATACTATATACTGTAGATAGTTGTATACTGTAGATAGTGGTATACTATATACTGTAGATAGTGGTATACTGTAGATAGTGGTATACTATATACTGTAGATAGTGGTATACTGTAGATAGTGGTATACTGTAGATAGTTGTATACTGTATATAGTGGTATACTGTAGATAGTGGTATACTGTAGATAGTTGTATACTGTAGATAGTGGTATACTATATACTGTAGATAGTGGTATACTGTAGATAGTGGTATACTGTATACTGTAGATAGTGGTATACTGTATACTGTAGATAGTGGTATACTGTAGATAGTGGTATACTGTATACTGTAGATAGTGGTATACTGTATACTGTAGGTTAGTGGTATACTGTAGATAGTGGTATACTGTATACTGTAGATAGTGGTATACTGTAGATAGTGGTATACTGTAGATAGTGGTATACTGTATACTGTAGATAGTGGTATACTGTAGATAGTGGCATACTGTAAACTGTAGATAGTGGTATAATGTATACTGTAGATAGTGGTATACTGTAGATAGTGGTATACTGTAGATAGTGGTATACTGTAGATAGTGGTATACTGTAGATAGTGGTGTACTGTAGGTTAGTGGTATACTGTAGATAGTGGTATACTGTAGATAGTGGTATACTGTAGATAGTGGTATACTGTAGATAGTGGTGTACTGTAGGTTAGTGGTATACTGTAGATAGTGGTATACTGTAGATAGTGGTATACTGTAGATAGTGGTATACTGTAGATAGTGGTGTACTGTATACTGTAGATAGTGTTATACTGTATACTGTAGATAGTGGTATACTGTAGATAGTGGTATACTGTAGATAGTGGTATACTGTAGATAGTGGTGTACTGTAGGTTAGTGGTATACTGTAGATAGTGGTATACTGTAGATAGTGTTATACTGTATACTGTAGATAGTGGTATACTGTAGATAGTGGTATACTGTAGATAGTGGTATACTGTAGATAGTGGTGTACTGTAGGTTAGTGGTATACTGTAGATAGTGGTATACTGTAGATAGTGGTATACTGTAGATAGTGGTATACTGTAGATAGTGGTGTACTGTATACTGTAGATAGTGTTATACTGTATACTGTAGGTTAGTGGTATACTGTAGATAGTGGTATACTGTAGATAGTGGTATACTGTAGATAGTGGTGTACTGTATACTGTAGATAGTGTTATACTGTATACTGTAGATAGTGGTATACTGTAGATAGTGGTATACTGTAGGTTAGTGGTATACTGTATACTGTAGATAGTGGTATACTGTAGATAGTGGTATACTGTAGGTTAGTGGTATACTGTAGATAGTGGTATACTGTAGATAGTGGTATACTGTAGATAGTGGTATACTGTATACTGTAGATAGTGGTATACTGTAGATAGTGGTATACTGTAGATAGTGGTATACTGTATACTGTAGATAGTGGTATACTGTAGATAGTTGTATACTATATACTGTAGATAGTGGTATACTGTAGATAGTGGTATACTGTATACTGTAGATAGTGGTATACTGTAGATAGTGGTATACTGTATACTGTAGATAGTGGTATACTGTAGATAGTGGTATACTGTAGATAGTGGTATACTGTAGGTTAGTGGTATACTGTATACTGTAGGTTAGTGGTATACTGTAGATAGTGGTATACTGTAGATAGTGGTATACTGTAGGTTAGTGGTATACTGTATACTGTAGATAGTGGTATACTGTAGATAGTGGTATACTGTAGGTTAGTGGTATACTGTATACTGTAGATAGTGGTATACTGTATACTGTAGATAGTGGTATACTGTAGATAGTGGTATACTGTATACTGTAGATAGTGTTATACTGTAGATAGTGGTATACTGTAGATAGTGGTATACTGTATACTGTAGATAGTGGTATACTGTAGATAGTGGTATACTGTAGATAGTGGTATACTGTAGATAGTGGTATACTGTAGATAGTGGTATACTGTAGATAGTGGTATACTGTTTTCCTTGTGTGCTACGGTGTGAAATAAACCTGTGCAGGATATGACCTGTTCACCAGTTGGTTTTAGGCTCCATTCCCAGTGGAATACAGTATAGAGCCCTAACTAACAGTCTGCGTACTGTATGTCCGTAATTAGATGGAATAATGACTTGGAATAATGGCCATGTGATCATGTAATTAAGAGGCGATGGTAAGTCTGCGTGTCAGTGTGTGCGTGGACAATGGCATACATGTGTTCATGTGGGCCCGTTAATGTGTGTGTATATGCGTGCACGTGACGATGTGTGTGTGTGTTTGTGTGTCTGCGGTTCTGCCTGGCAGCCTCCCCTTGTTGAGGCCTGCTCCAGAGAAATGCTGAGGATGCAGTAAACTAGGCAGCTCTACTTATTTAACCAGAGGGCAGAGGAGAGATGGAAAGAGGGAGGTGAAGAGAGAAGAGAGAGCGAGGAGAGAGGGAGGGAGAGAGTTGACAAGAGAGAAGACATGGAGAGAGAGAGGTGGAGAGAGAGGAGACAGGGAGGGAGAGAGATGAGAGAGAGGAGAAGGGAGAGAGAGGTGGAGAGAGAGGAGACAGGGAGAGAGAGGTGGAGAGAGGAGACATGGAGAGAGAGAGGTGGAGAGAGAGACATGGAGAGAGAGAGGTGGAGAGAGTGGAGACATGGAGAGAGAGAGGTGGAGAGAGAGGAGACAGGGAGAGAGAGACGTGGAGAGGAGACAGGGAGTGAGAGAGGTGAAGAGAGAGGAGACAGGGAGTGAGAGAGATGAAGAGAGAGGAAACATGGAGAGAGAGGTCGAGAGAAAGGAGAAGGGAGAGGGAGATGTGGAGAGAGAGAAGACAGGGAGTGAGAGAGTTGAAGAGAGAGGAGACATGGAGAAAGAGAGGTGGAGAGAGGAGACATAGAGAGAGATATGGAGACAGGGAGAGAGAGATGAGAGAGAGGAGACATGGGAGAGAGAGGTGGAGAGAGAGGAGACAAGGGAGAGAGAGAGATGAAGAGAGAGGAGACAATGGAGAGAGGTGGAGAGAGAGGAGACAGGGAGAGAGATGATGAAGAGAGAGGAGACATGGAGAGAGATATGGAGACAGGGAGAGAGAGAGATGAAGAGAGAAGAGACACAGAGAGAGAGGTGGGAGAGAAAGGAGACATGGAGAGAGAGAGGTGGAGAGAGAGACATGGAGAGAGAGGTGGAGAGAGAGGAGACAAAGGGAGAGAGAGATAAGAGAGAGGAGACATAGAGAGAGAGAGGTGGAGACAGGGAGAGAGAGATGAAGAGAGAAGAGACACAGAGAGAGAGAGGTGGAGAGAGAGGAGACAGGGAGAGAGAGGTGAGAGAGAGGGAGACAGGGAGGGAGAGAGATGAAGAGAGAGGAGACAGGTAGAGAGAGAGAGAGGTGGAGAGAGGGGGAGACAGGGGAGAGAGAGGTGGAGAGAGGAGACATGGAGAGAGAGAGGTGGAGAGAGAGACATGGGAGAGAGAGGTGGAGAGAGAGGAGACATGGAGAGAGAGGTGGAGAGAGAGGAGACAGGGAAGAGAGAGAGGTGGAGAGAGAGGAGACATGGAGAGAGAGAGGTGGAGAGAGGAGACATGGAGAGAGAGGTTAAGAGAGGAGACATGGGGAGAGAGAGATGAAGAGAGAGGAGACAGGGGAGAGAGAGGTGGAGAGAGAGGAGACAGGGAGAGAGAGAGATGAAGAGAGAGGAGACATGGAGAGAGAGAGGTGGAGAGAGAGGAGACAGGGAGAGAGAGAGGTGGAGAGAGGAGACAAGGAGGGAGAGAGAGATGAGAGAGGTGACAGGAAGAGAGTGATGAAGAGAGAGGAGACATGGAGAAAGACTCAGTGATCATAGCCTTGCTATTGAGATTGGCCGCTGTAGGCAGACATGGCTCTCAAGATAAGACAAGCTATGTGCACACTGCCCACAAAATGAGGTGGAAACTGAGCTGCACTTCCCTAACCTCCTCCCCAATGTATGACCATATTTGAGAGACATATTTTCCTCTGATTACACAGATCCACAAAGAATTTGAAAACAAATCCAATTTTGAAAAACTCCCATATCTACTGGGTGAAATTCCACAGTGTGCCATCACAGCAGCAAGATTTGTGACCTGTTGCCACGAGAAAAGGGCAACCAGTGAAGAACAAACACCATTGTAAATACAACCCATATTTATGCTTATTTATTTTATCTTGTGTCCTTTAACCATTTGTACATTGTTAAAACACTGTATATATATAATATGACATTTGTAATGTATTTATTGTTTTGAAACTTCTGTGTGTGTAATGTTTACTGTTAATTTTTATTGTTTATTTCACAGGAAGAGAGAGATGAAGAGAGAGTAGACAGGAAGAGAGAGATGCAGAGAGAGAGGAGAGAGAGAGAAAGAGAGAGAGAGGGAAGAGAGAGAAAGAAAGAGGGAAAGAAGAGAGTAACAAGAACGAGAATCATCAATATTTTTCAAGAAGTCAATATAGTTCCTCTCCAGAAATTGTTCCACAGCTGTCCTTTGAAAGAAATGCTGTCATTTCCAATACAGTCTAAAAAAGCTTAACTGATTAGTTTCTGGACAAGGCTTCTAGTTCTCTCTCGCTCTCTATTAAATTTAAATAAAATTTAAGGGGGTTTTATTGGCATGGGAAACTTATGTTTACATTGCCAAAGCAAGTGAAATAGATAACAAACAAAAGTGAAATAAAAAATTACACTCACAGAAGTTAATGTCATATTATGTCTATATACAGTGTTGTAATGATGTGCAACTAGTTAAAGTACAAAAAAAATATGGGCTGTATTTACAATGGTGTTTATTCTGCACTGGTTGTCCTTTTCTTGCGGCAACATGAAGAACCCTCTCTCTCTCTCTATTTATGCTTATTTATTTTATCTTGTGTCCTTTAACCATTTGTACTCTCGCTGTATATATATATTATGTCATTCGCTGTATTTCTGTTTCTCTCTCTCTCTCTGTCTCTGTCTCTCTCTGTCTCTCAATTCAATTCAATTCAAGGGGCTTTATTGGCATGGGAAACATGGGTTAACATTGCCAAAGCAAGTAAGGTATATAATATATAAAGTGAAATAAACAATAAAAATTAACAGTAGACATCACACATACAGACGTTTCAAAACAATAAAGACATTACAAATGTCATATTATATATATATACAGTGTTTTTACAATGTGCAAATGGTAAAGGACACAAGATAAAATAAATAAGCATAGATATGTGTTGTATTTACAATGGTGCGTGTTCTTCACTGGTTGCCCTTTTCTCGTGGCAACAGGTCACAAATCTTGCTATCTCTCTCTCTCTCTCTCTTTTTCTCTCGCTGTCTCTCTCTGTCTCTCGCTGTCTCTCTCTGTCTCTCTCTCTCTCTCTGTCTCTCTCTGTCTCTCTCTGTCTCTCTGTCGCTATCTCTAACTCTCGCTGTCTGTCTGTCTGTCTGTCTGTCTCTCTCTCTCCCTCTCTGTCTCTGTCTCTCTCTCTCTCTCTCCTTTTCGTCCCCTTTTTCTCACTCCCTCTCTCCCTCTCCTGTCTCCTTCTCTCCCTCCCTCCCCTCTTTCTCTCTGTCCCTCTCCCTAACACCTTGGCTCAGTTCCCGGGCTGGCATTATCCCACAATTGCTATACTCTTTAGAATTCCCTGGTTCTGCTCTCTCACTCTTCAGTGGTCCATCCTGCTCTGCTCCTATTACGGCCCTGGTTTAGACTAGCCCAACGTGACAGAGGAATTCCCTCTCACTCCACTGTCGACCCACACATATAAACAGTGTTTGAAGCACTGTATGGAAAACAGATGTCATCTTGGGAGCAGGGAGGAGAGGGGATGTCAGGCTAGGTTTGGCCCAAAGCCTGTTGGATAAGGGTGCTACTGGTATTTATCTCTTTAAAAAAGATGAAGTCGGATTGATGCTGTTGTCCCCCTAGCTAGAATTGCTAAATTTTAGAACACGTTACTACAGTGTCCCAGTCAACAGTTTCAACATGTTGCTAAATGTTTATAAAGATCTTTGGATTTTATCCACAACATTCCAATGTTGAGTTCTGATTCTGAACCACCGTTCTAGAATGTGACTTCAGAATTGCTCCAATCTGTGATTGCAGTCATTTCTTTCTGGCAACAACGTGCACTAAATGAAATGTTACCTGATAGTATATTTACTGTAAACCTAGGGCCCTGTGTTTTAATACCATCCTTACTGTATATCTGGGCACTGTGTTTTAATACAATCCTTACTGTAAACCAAGGGCCCTGTGTTTTAATACCATCCTTACTGTATATCTGGGCACTGTGTTTTAATACAATCCTTACTGTAAACCTAGGGCCCTGTGTTTTAATACCATCCTTACTGTATATCTGGGCACTGTGTTTTAATACAATCCTTACTGTAAACCAAGGGCCCTGTGTTTTAATACCATCCTTAATGTATATCTGGGCCCTGTGTTTTAATACCATCCTTACTGTATATCTGGGCCCTGTGTCTTAATACCATCCTTACTGTATATCTGGGCACTGTGTTTTAATACAATCCTTACTGTAAACCAAGGGCCCTGTGTTTTAATACCATCCTTAATGTATATCTGGGCCCTGTGTTTTAATACCATCCTTACTGTATATCTGGGCCCTGTGTCTTAATACCATCCTTACTGTATATCTGGGCCCTGTGTCTTAATACCATCCTTACTGTATATCTGGGCCCTGTGTCTTAATGGTATGCGTACTATATATACCCCTGTACTAGATAATTACTCTGTTTATGTGGATGATGGACTATGAGGATTATAATAGGAATATGAGAGATTATCTTGTCTATCTAGTCTGATCGGCCAGTGGCCAGCTCTAAGCTCTCTGATTGGAGCAGATATGGTTGTACATTCCAGAGCTGTCCTATAACAACAGACCTGACTGGCTGCTGGGGTAGCACTACTGTCTGGCTGCACCAACCAACACATTCGGAAGGTATGAAAACCTTGTACTTTTTCCACATTTTGTTACGTTTACAGCCGTATTCTAAAATTGATTAAATAAATAAAAACTCTCATCAATCTACACACAATATGTGTACATTGATGAGGAAACATCTCTCTAAAACAACTGACATCTCTCTAAAACACCTCACATCTCCAAAACACATCACATCTCTCTCTAAAACACCTCACATCTCTAAAACACGTCACATCTCTCTAAATCACATCACATCTCTCTCTAAAACACCTCACATCTAAAACACCTCACATCTCTAAAACACCTCACATCTCTCTCTAAAACACCTCACATCTCTAAAACAAACCAAATCTCTAAAACACCCCACATCTCTCTAAAACACCTCACATTTCTAAAACACCCCCATCTCTCTAAAACACCTCACATCTCTAAAACACCTCACATCTCTCTCTAAAACACCTCACATCTCTAAAACATGTCACATCTCTCTAAATCACATCACATCTCTCTAAAACACCTCACATCTCTCTAAAACACCTCACATCTCTAAAACAACCCAAATCTCTAAAACACCCCACATCTCTCTAAAACACCTCACATCTCTAAGACACCTCACATCTCTAAAACACCTCACATCTCTAAAACACCTCACATCTCTCTAAAACACCTCACATCTCTCTAAAACACCTCACATCTCTTAAACACCTCACATCTCTCTAAAACACCTCACACCTCTAAAACATCTCACATCTCTCTAAAACACCTCACATCTCTCTCTAAAACACCTCACATCTCTAAAACACCTCACATCTCTCTAAAACACCTCACATCTCTAAAACACCTCACATCTCTCTAAAACACCTCACATCTCTCTAAAACACCTCACATCTCTCTAAAACACATCACATCTCTCTCTAAAACACCTCACATCTCTAAAACACCTTACATCTCTCTAAAACACCTCACACCTCTAAAACACCTCACATCTCTCTAAAACACCTCACATCTCTCTCTAAAACACAACACATCTCTCTCTAAAACACCTTACATCTCTCTCTAAAACAGCTCACATCTCTCTAAAACACCTCACATCTCTCTAAAACACCTCACATCTCTCTAAAACACCTCACATCTCTCTAAACACCTCACATCTCTCTAAAACACCTCACATCTCTTGAAAACACCTCACATCTCTCTAAAACATCTCACATCTCTCTCTAAAACACCTCACATCTCTTGAAAACAACTCACATCTCTAAAACACCTCACATCTCTCTAAAACACCTCACATCTCTCTAAAACACCTCACATCTCTCTAAAACACCTCACATCTCTAAAACACCTCACATCTCTCTAAAACACCTCACATCTCTCTCTAAAAACACCTCACATCTCTATCTAAAACACCTCACATCTCTCTAAAACACCTCACATCTCTCTAAAACACCTCACATCTCTAAAACACCTCACATCTCTCTAAAACACCTCACATCTCTCTCTAAAACAACACACATCTCTATCTAAAACACCTCACATCTCTCTCTAAAACACCTCACATCTCTCTAAAACACCTCACATCTCTCTCTAAAACACCTCACATCTCTAAAACACCTCACATCTCTCTAAAACACCTCACATCTCTAAAACACCTCACTTCTCTATTAAATACCTCACATCTCTCTAAAACACCTCACATCTCTCTAAAACACCTCACATCTCTATTAAATACCTCACATCTCTCTAAAACACCTCACATTTCTCGAAAATACCTCACATCTCTTGAAAACACCTCACATCTCTCTAAAACACCTCACATCTCTAAAACACCTCACATCTCTCTAAAACACCTCATCTCTCTCTAAAACACTCACATCTCTCTAAAACACCTCACATCTATCTAAAACACCTCATCTCTCTAAAATACCTCATCATCTCTCTCTAAAACACCTCACATTTCTCTAAAACACCTCACATCTATATTAAACACCTCACATCTCTCTAAAACACCTCACATCTCTCTCTAAAACACCTCACATCTCTAAAACACCTCACATCTCTCTAAAACACCTCACATCTCTAAAACACCTCACATCTCTCTCTAACACCTCACATCTCTCTAAAACACCTCACATGTCTCTAAAACACCTCACATCTCTCTAAAACACCTCACATCTCTCTAAAACACCTCACATCTCTAAAACACCTCACATCTCTCTCTAAAACACCTCACATCTCTCTAAAACACCTCACATCTCTAAAACACCTCACATCTCTATTAAACACCTCACATCTCTCTAAAACACCTCACATCTCTCAAAAAAAAACTCACATCTCTAAAACACCTCACATCTCTATTAAACACCTCACATCTCTCTCTAACACCTCAAATCTCTCTCTAACACCTCACATCTCTCTCTAAAACCCCTCATCTCTCTAAAACACCTCACATCTCTAAAACACCTCACATCTCTATTAAACACCTCACATGACTCTCTAACACCTCACATCGCTCTCTAAAACATAACATCTCTATTAAACACCTCACATCTCTCTAAAACACCTCACAACACTAAAACACCTCACATCTCTCTAAAACACCTCACATCTCTCTCTAAAACACCTCACATCTCTAAAAAACACCTCACATCTCTCTAAAACACCTCACATCTCTAAAACACCTCACATCTCTCTAAAACACCTCACATCTCTAAAACACCTCACATCTCTCTAAAACACCTCACATCTCTCTAAAACACCTCACATCTCTCTCTAAAACACCTCACATCTCTAAAACACCTCACATCTCTCTAAAACACCTCACACCTCTAAAACACCTCACATCTCTCTAAAACACCTCACATCTCTCTCTAAAACACATCACATCTCTCTCTAAAACACCTTACATCTCTCTAAAACAGCTCACATCTCTCTAAAACACCTCACATCTCTCTAAAACACCTCACATCTCTCTAAAACACCTCACATCTCTCTAAACACCTCACATCTCTCTAAAACACCTCACATCTCTTGAAAACACCTCACTTCTCTAAAACACCTCACATCTCTCTAAAACACCTCACATCTCTCTCTAAAACACCTCACATCTCTCTAAAACATCTCACATCTCTCTCTAAAACACCTCACATCTCTTGAAAACACCTCACATCTCTAAAACACCTCACATCTCTAAAACACCTCACATCTCTCTAAAACACCTCACATCTCTAAAACACCTCACATCTCTCTAAACACCTCACATCTCTCTCAAAACACCTCACATCTCTATCTAAAACACCTCACATCTCTCTCTAAAACACCTCACATCTCTCTAAAACACCTCACATCTCTCTAAAACACCTCATCATCTCTCTAAAACACCTCGCATCTCTCTAAAACACCTCACATCTCTAAAACACCTCACATCTCTCTAAAACACCTCACATCTCTAAAACACCTCACATCTCTCTAAAACACCTCACATCTCTCTCTAAAACACCTCACATCTCTATCTAAAACACCTCACATCTCTCTCTAAAACACCTCACATCTCTAAAAACACCTCACATCTCTCTAAAACACCTCATCTCTCTAAAACACCTCACATCTCTCTAAAACACCTCACATCTCTCTAAAACACCTCACATCTATCTAAAACATCTCACATCTCTAAAACTATTAAAACTCACATCTCTCTAAAACACCTCACATCTCTATCTCTTAAATACCTCACATCTCTCTAAAACACCTCCTCTAAAACATTTCTAAAATACCTCATATCTCTTAAAAAACATCTCTCTAAAACATCTCTATCTAAAACACCTCACATCTCTAAAACACCTCACATCTCTCTAAAACACCTCACCTCATCTCTCTCTAAAACACTCACATCTCTCTAAAAACACCTCACATCTATCTAAAACACCTCACATCTCTATTAAACACCTCACATCTCTCTCTAACACCTCTAAAACACCTCACATCTCTCTAACACCTCACATCTCTCTCTAAAACCCTCACATCTCTCTAAAACACCTCACATCTCTAAAACACCTCACATCTCTATTAAACACCTCACATCTCTCTAAAACACCTCACATCTCTCTAAAAAACACTTAACATCATCTATTAAAAAACACCTCACATCTCTCTAAAAACACCTCTAAAACACAACACTAAAACACCTTACATCTCTCTAAACACAGCTCATCTCTCTAAAACACATCTCTCACATCTCTCTCTAAAACACCTCACATCTCTCTAAAACACCTCACATCTCTCTGAAAACACCTCACTTCTCTAAAACACCTCACATCTCTCTAAACACATCTCTCTCTAAACACCTCATCTCTAAAACATCTCACATCTCTCTCTAAAACACCTCACATCTCTTAAAACACCTCACATCTCTAAAACACCTCACATCTCTAAAACACCTCACATCTCTCTAAAACACCTCACATCTCTCTCTCTCTAAAACACCTACATCTCTCTCTAAAACACCTCACATCTCTATCTAAAACACCTCACATCTCTCTAAAACACTCCTCACATCTCTCTAAAACACCTCACATCTCTCTAAAACACCTCACATCTCTCTAAAACACCTCGCATCTCTCTAAAACACCTCACATCTCTCTAAAACACCTCACATCTCTCTAAAACACCTCACATCTCTAAAACACCTCACATCTCTCTAAAACACCTCACATCTCACTCTCTAAAACACCTCACATCTCTATCTAAAACACCTCACATCTCTCTCTAAAACACCTCATCTCTAAAACACCTCACATCTCTCTAAAACACCTCCATCTCTCTAAAACACCTCACATCTCTCTAAAACACCTCACATCTATCTAAAACATCTCACATCTCTAAAACAACTCACATCTCTCTAAAACACCTCACATCTCTATTAAAAACCTCACATCTCTCTAAAACACCTCATTTCTCGAAAAAATACCTCATATCTCTTGAAAACACCTCACATCTCTCTAAAACACCTCACATCTCTATCTAAAACACCTCACATCTCTCTAAAACACCTCTAAAACATCTCTCTCTAAAACACTCACATCTCTCTAAAACACCTCACATCTATCTAAAACACCTCACATCTCTCTAAAACACCTCACATCTCTCTATAAAACACCTCACATTTCTATTAAAACACACCTCACATCTATATTCGAAAATACCTCATCTCTAAAACACCTCACATCTCTCTAAAACAACACCTAAAACATCATCTTTAAAACACCTCACATCTCTCTAACAACACCTCTAAAACATCATCTATCTAAAACACCTCACATCTCTCTAAAACACCTCACATGTCTCTAAAACACCTCACATCTCTCTAAAACACCTCATCATCTCTCTCTAAAACACCTCACATCTCTCTAAAACACCTCCATCTCTATTAAACACCTCAAAACATCTCTCTCTAAAAAACACCTCACATCTCTCTAAAACACCTCACATCTCTAAAACACCTCACATCTCTATTAAACACCTCACATCTCTCTCTCTAAAACACCTCACATCTCTCTAAAACACCTCACATCTCTAAAACACCTCACATCTCTATTAAACACCTCACATCTCTAAAACACACTCTATTAAACACATCTCTCTAACACTAACTCTTAACCTCACATCTTCTCTAAAACCCCTCACATCTCTCTAAAACACCTCATCTCTAAAACACCCACAGCTCTATTAAACACCTCACATGACTCTCTAACACCCTCACATCGCTCTCTAAAACACTTAACATCTCTATTAAACACCTCACATCTCTAAAACA
>NW_027000298.1:115000-128969 GCF_036934945.1 Oncorhynchus masou masou
GGCCCAGGGTTTAGAACCACAAACCCCATGCTGCCGGGGTGTGGTCGGGGCCTACGCCGCAGTGCAAACACTATCAATTTCACATCCAGGCTATGCTATGTGCTGTGCTATATACTGGGCAATATACTGGGTTATGTACTGGGTTATGTACTGGGTTATGTACTGGGCTATCTACTGGGTTATGTACTGGGTTATGTACTGGGGTATGTACTGGGTTATGTACTGGGTTATGCACTGGTCAATGTACTGGTTTATGTACTAGGTTATGTACTGGACAATATACTGGGTTATGTACTGGGTTATGTACTGGGTTATGTACTGGGCTATGTACTGGGTTATGCACTGGGCAATGTACAGGGTTATGTACTAGGTTATGTACTGGGCAATGTACTGGGTTATGTATTGGGTTATGTACTGGACAATGTACTGGGTTATGTACTGTGTTATGTACTTGGCAATGTACTGGGTTATGTACTGGGTTATATACTGGGTTATGTACTGGACAATGTACTGGGTTATGTACTAGGTTATGATCTGGGAAATGTACTGGGTTATGTAATGGGCAATGTACTGGGTTATGTACTTGGCAATGTACTGGGCAATGTAATGGGCAATGTACTGGGCAATGTACTGGGTTATGTACTGGGTTGTGTACTGGGTTATGTACTGGGTTATGTACTGGGTTATGTACTGGGCAATATTGTTACTGTGTAATGTGTTACTGTGTAATGTTTTACTATGTGACTGTGTTACTGTGTTACTGTGTTACTGTGTTACTGTTTTACTGTGTTACTGTGTTACTGTGTAATGTGTTACTGTGTAATGTGTTACTGTGTAATGTGTTAATGTGTTACTGTGTAATGTGTTACTGTGTAATGTGTAATGTGTTACTGTGTTACTGTGTAATATGTTACTGTGTTACTGTGTAATGTGTTACTGTGTAATGTGTTAATGTGTTACTGTGTTACTGTGTAATGTGTTACTGTGTAATGTGTTACTGTGTAATGTGTTACTGTGTTACTGTGTTACTGTGTTACTGTGTAATGTGTTACTGTGTTACTGTGTAATGTGTTACTGTGTTACTGTGTAATGTGTAATGTGTTACTGTGTAATGTGTTACTGTGTAATGTGTAATGTGTTACTGTGTAATGTGTTACTGTGTAATGTGTTTATGTGTTACTGTGTTACTGTGGAATGTGTTACTGTGTTACTGTGTTACTGTGTTACTGTGTTACTGTGTAATGTGTAATGTGTTACTGTGTAATGTGTTACTGTGTAATGTGTTACTGTGTAATGTGTTACTGTGTTACTGTGTTACTGTGTAATGTGTAATGTGTTA
This sequence comes from Oncorhynchus masou masou, assembly GCF_036934945.1. NCBI lineage: Eukaryota > Metazoa > Chordata > Actinopteri > Salmoniformes > Salmonidae > Oncorhynchus > Oncorhynchus masou. The sequence goes on from NW_027000298.1 coordinate 116,340, forward strand.
CTGTGTTACTGTGTTACTGTGTAATATGTTACTGTGTTACTGTGTAATGTGTTAATGTGTTAATGTGTTACTGTGTAATGTGTTACTGTGTAATGTGTAATGTGTTACTGTGTTACTGTGTAATATGTTACTGTGTTACTGTGTTACTGTGTAATGTGTTACTGTGTTAATGTGTTACTGTGTTACTGTGTTACTGTGTTACTGTGTTACTGTGTAATGTGTTAATGTGTTACTGTGTTACTGTGTTACTGTGTTACTGTGTAATGTGTTACTGTGTTACTGTGTTACTGTGTTACAGTGTTACTGTGCTACTGTGTTACTGTGTTACTGTTTAATGTGTTACTGTGTTACTGTGTTACTGTGGAATGTGTAATGTGTTACTGTGTTACTGTGTAATGTGTTACTGTGTTACTGTGTTACTGTGTTACTGTGTAATGTGTTACTGTGTAATGTGTTACTGTGTTACTGGGTTACTGTGTTACTGTGTAATGTGTAATGTGTTACGGTGTAATGTGTTAATGTGTTACTGTGTTACTGTGTTACTGTGTTACTGTGTTACTGTGTAATGTGTAATGTGTTACGGTGTAATGTGTTACTGTGTTACTGTGTTACTGTGTTACTGTGTAATGTGTAATGTGTTACGGTGTAATGTGTTAATGTGTTACTTTGTTACTGTGTTAATGTGGAATGTGTTACTGTGTTACTGTGTTACTGTGTTACTGTGTAATGTGTTACTGTGTTACTGTGTTACTGTGTTAATGTGTTACTGTGTAATGTGTTACTGTGTTACTGTGTAATGTGTTACTGTGTTACTGTGTTACTGTGTTACTGTGTAATGTGTTAATGTGTTACTGTGTAATGTGTAACTGTGTAATGTGTAATGTGTTACTGTGTTACTGTGTAATATGTTACTGTGTTACTGTGTAATGTGTTACTGTGTAATGTGTTAATGTGTTAATGTGTTACTGTGTTACTGTGTTACTGTGTAATGTGCTACTGTGTTACTGTGTTACTGTTTAATGTGTTACTGTGTTACTGTGTTACTGTGTTACTGTGTTAATGTGTTACTGTGTACTGTGTTACTGTGTTACTGTGTAATGTGTTACTGTGTTACTGTGTTACTGTGTTACTGTGTTACTGTGTAATGTGTTACTGTGTTAATGTCTTACTGTGTAATGTGTACTGTGTTACTGTGTAATGTGCTACTGTGTTACTGTGTTACTGTTTAATGTGTTACTGTGTTACTGTGTTACTGTGTTACTGTGTTAATGTGTTACTGTGTACTGTGTTACTGTGTTACTGTGTAATGTGTTACTGTGTTACTGTGTTACTGTGTAATGTGTAATGTGTACTGTGTTACTGTGTTAATGTGTAACTGTGTAATGTGTTACTGTGTTAATGTGTTACTGTGTAATGTGTACTCCTCTCTTCCCATCTCATCTCTTCTCATCGTTTTTGTCATTGTCAACTCTTGGGTCTGCGTCCCAAATGGTATGAGCTCTGGTCATAAATAGTGTATATATATATATATATATATAAGTCTTCAACTTTCTGCTATGTAACAGAGTTAATCCAGCCCCCAGCAGACATCCTGGTAGTTACTGTTGCTGGGCAGGTGTTACACTCAGGACTAATGTGGAGAACAGAGGTTGTTTCTGGGGAGATGTGATTGAGGGAAGGAGTGGGGGTATATTTTAAACCCTGTTATTGGTGTAGATTTACAGTAAGGGATGGTGATGGCTGGGATTGGTGTAGATTTACAGTACAGGTCAGGGTTAGTGATGGCCGGTATTGGAGTAGATTTACAGTAGGGGTTAGTGATGGCTGGTATTGGAGTAGATTTACAGTAGGGGTTAGTGATGGCTGGTATTGGTGTAGATTTACAGTACAGGTCAGGGTTAGTGATGGCTGGTATTGGTGTAGATTTACAGTAAGGGTTAGTGATGGCTGGTATTGGTGTAGATTTACAGTACAGGTCAGGGTTAGTGATGGCTGGTATTGGAGTAGATTTACAGTAGGGGTTAGTGATGGCTGGTATTGAGTAGATTTACAGTAGGGGTTAGTGATGGCTGGTACTGGTGTAGATTTACAGTACAGGTCAGGGTTAGTGATGGCTGGTATTGGTGTAGATTTACAGTAAGGGATAGTGATGGCTGGTATTGGTGTAGATTTAAATTTACTCAATACCAGCCATCACTAACCCTGACCTGTACTGTAAGGGTAAGTGATGGCTGGTATTGGAGTAGATTTACGGTAGGAGTTAGTGATACTGGTATTGGTGTAGATTTACAGTAGAGGTCAGGTTAGTGATGGCTGGTATTGGTGTAGATTTACAGTAGGGGTTAGTGATGGCTGGCATTGGTGTAGATTTACAGTAGGGGTTAGTGATGGCTGCTATTGGTGTAGATTTACAGTAGGGGTTAGTGATGGCTGGTATTGGTGTAGATTTACAGTAGGGGTAAGGGGTAGTGATGGCTGGTATTGGTGTAGATTTACAGTAAGGTTTAGTGATGGCTGGTATTGGTGTAGATTTACAGTAGGGGTTAGTTATGGCTGGTATTGGTGTAGATTTACAGTAGGGGTTAGTGATGGCTGGGATTGTTGTAGATTTATAGTAAGGGTAAGTGATGGCTGGTATTGGAGTAGATATACAGTAAGGGTTAGTGATGGCTGGTATTGGAGTAGATTTACAGTAGGGGTTAGTGATGGCTGCTATTGGTGTAGATTTACAGTACTGGTCAGGGTTAGTGATGGCTGGTATTGGAGTAGATTTACAGTAAGGGTTAGTGATGGCTGGTATTGGAGTAGATTTACATTAGGGGTTAGTGATGGCTGGTATTGCAGTAGAGTTACAGTAGGGGTTAGTGATGGCTGGTATTGGTGTAGATTTACAGTTAGGGTTAGTGATGGCTGGTATTGGAGTAGATTTACAGTAGGGGTAAGGGTTAGTGATGGCTGGTATTGGTGTAGATTTACAGTAAGGGTTCGTGATGGCTGGTATTGGTGTGGATTTACAGTAAGGGTTAGTGATGGCTGGTATTGGAGTAGATTTGCAGTAGGGGTTAGTGATGGCTGGTATTGGTGTAGATTTACAGTACAGGTCAGGGTTAGTGATGGCTGGTATTGGAGTAGATTTACAGTAGGGGTTAGTTATGGCTGGTATTGGTGTAGATTTACAGTAGGGTTAGTGATGGCTGGTATTGGTGTAGATTTACAGTAGGGGTTAGTGATGGCTGGTATTGGTGTAGATTTACAGTAGGGGTTAGTGATGGCTGGTATTGGTGCAGATTTACAGTAAGGGTTAGTGATGGCTGGTATTGGAGTAGATTTATAGTAGGGGTAAGGGTAAGTGATGGCTGGTATTGGAGTAGATTTACAGTAGGGGTTAGTGATGGCTGGTATTGGAGTAGATTTACAGTAGGGGTTAGTGATGGCTGCTATTGGTGTAGATTTACAGTAGGGGTTAGTGATTGCTGGTATTGGTGTAGATTTACAGTAAGGGTTAGTGATGGCTGGTATTGGAGTAGATTTACAGTAGGGGTAAGGGTTAGTGATGGCTGGTATTGGTGTAGATTTACAGTAAGGTTTAGTGATGGCTGGTATTGGTGTAGATTTACAGTAGGGGTTAGTTATGGCTGTTATTGGTGTAGATTTACAGTAGGGGTTAGTGATGGCTGGGATTGTTGTAGATTTATAGTAAGGGTAAGTGCTGGCTGGTATTGGAGTAGATATACAGTAAGGGTTAGTGATGGCTGGTAATGGAATAGATTTACAGTAGGGGTTAGTGATGGCTGGTATTGGTGTAGATTTACAGTACAGGTCAGGGTTAGTGATGGCTGGTATTGGAGTAGAGTTACAGTAGGGGTTAGTGATGGCTGTTATTGGAGTAGATTTACAGTAGGGGTTAGCGATGGCTGGTATTGGTGTAGATTTACAGTAAGGGTAAGGGTTAGTGATGGCTGGTATTGGTGTAGATTTATAGTAGGGTTAGTGATGGCTGCTATTTGTGTAGATTTACAGTATGGGTTAGTGATGGCTGGTATTGGTGTAGATTTACAGTAGGGGTTAGTGATGGCTGGTATTGGTGTAGATTTACAGTAGGGGTTAGTGATGGCTGGTATTGTTGTAGATTTATAGTAAGGGTAAGTGATGGCTGGTATTGGAGTAGATATACAGTAAGGGTTAGTGATGGCTGGTATTGGAATAGATTTACAGTAGGGGTTAGTGATGGCTGGTATTGGTGTAGATTTACAATAGGGGTAAGGGTTAGTGATGGCTGGTATTGGTGTAGATTTATAGTAGGGGTTAGTGATGGCTGGTATTGGAGTAGATTTACAGTATGGGTTAGTGATGGCTGGTATTGGTGTAGATTTACAGTATGGGTTAGTGATGGCTGGTATTGGTGTAGATTTACAGTAGGGGTTAGTGATGGCTGGTATTGGTGTAGATTTACAGTAGGGGTTAGTGATGGCTGGTATTGTTGTAGATTTATAGTAAGGGTAAGATGGCTGGTATTGGAGTAGATATACAGTAAGGGTTAGTGATGGCTGGTATTGGGAATAGATTTACAGTAGGGGTTAGTGATGGCTGGTATTGGTGTAGATTTACAATAGGGGTAAGGGTTAGTGATGGCTGGTATTGGTGTAGATTTATGGTAGGGGTTAGTGATGGCTGGTATTGGAGTAGATTTACAGTATGGGTTAGTGATGGCTGGTATTGGTGTAGATTTACAGTAGGGGTTAGTGATGGCTGGTATTGGTGTAGATTTACAGTAAGGGTTAGTGATGGCTGGTATTGAGCATATTTACAGTCGGGGTAAGGGTTAGTGATGCTGGTATTGGTGTAGATATACAGTAGGGGTTAGTGATGGCTGGTATTGGTGTAGATTTACAGTAGGGGTTAGTGATGGCTGGTATTGGTGTAGATTTACAGTAAGGGTTAGTGATGGCTGGTATTGGAGTAGATTTATAGTAGGGGTTAGTGATGGCTGGTATTGGTGTAGATTTACAGTAAGGGTTAGTGATGGCTGTGCTGTGGGACTTCCAGAGCTGAATATGTGAAATGTTTAAGCTCTGAAACCTTCAGCCAGATTTACACACACACAAAAATAAGCACACACACACACACACATGCACACACACACACACACACACACACACGCACACATGCACACACATACACACAAACACACACTCAAATTTCGACAAATGTCAGGGACTGGGTGTCCCACACTCAAAGGTGAAAGTAACGGTGTGCGTTTGAAGTAACGCATATACTCTAAAATAATTACAACTCCATGTGTTTAAAAATATATTGTGAAGTAGCCAGAATGTAGGTCAATGTCGCAGTTAGATGATCACCTGTTTTCTACAGTCCCCCACAAAAACCCCAGAAATGGAACCTGATATTTTTGGCTTCTGACCAGACTAGACTTGCATTTCATAACGCAGAACAGAGGAGAAAAGGGCAAACTGAAAGAGAGTTGAGCTGAGACCAATCGCTAGCCCTTCTCTAGTCCGCTCTCTAGTCCCTTCTCTAGTCCCCTCTCTAGTCCCCTCTCTAGTCCCTTCTCTAGTCCCCTCTCTCTAGTCCCCTCTCTAGTCCCTTCTCTAGTCCCCTCTCTAGTCCCCTCTTGTCTCCTGTCTTGTCTCCTCTAGACCCCTCTATAGTACACTCTCTAGTCCCCTCTCTAGACCCCCTCTCTAGACCCCTCTCTAGTCCCCTCTCTAGACCCCTCTAGTCCCCTGTCTAGTCCCTTCTCTAGTCCCCCCTCTCTAGTCCCCTCTCGTCCTTCTCTAGTCCCCTCTCTAGTACCCTCTTGTCTCCTCTCTTGTCTCCTCTCTAGACCCCTCTCTAGTCCCTTCTCTAGTCCCCTCTCTAGTCCCCTCTCTAGTCCCCCTCTCTAGACCCGTCTCTAGACCCCTATCTAGTCCCTCTCTAGTCCCATCTCTAGACCCCCTCTAGACCCCCTCTCTTGTCTCCTCTCTAGTCCCCTCTCTAGACCCCTCTCTAGACCCCCTCTATAGTAACCTCTCTAGTCCCCTCTAGACCCCCTCTCTACAACCCTCTCAAGACCCCTCTCTAGGACCCCTATCTAGTCCCCCTTATAGTAACCTCTCTAGACCCCTCTCTACAACCCTCTCTTGTCTCTCTCTAGTCTCCTCTCTAGACCCCATCTAGACCCCCATACAACCCTCTCTACACCCCTCTCTACAACCCTCTCTTGTCTCCTCTCTAGTCTCCTCTCTAGTCCCTCTCTAGTCCCCTCTCTAGTCCCAACTCTAGAAGGAAGGCATTGCTTAAAGGGATAACAGCCTGCTTCACATTTGCAATTTTTAAAAAACCTCAATCAATAGGGAAAACACTCCTGGGTTTAGTCTCATCTCTCTCAATACATATATCTATATATACATCTATACATACATACAGTGGGGAGAACAAGTTTTTGATACACTGCCGATTTTGCAGGTTTTCCTACTTACAAAGCGTGTAGAGGTCTGTAATTTTTATCATAGGTGCACTTCAACTGTGAGAGACTTGAATCCAAAATGAAAAATCCAGAAAATCATGGTATGATTTTTAAGTAATTAATTTGCATTTTATTGAGTTAAGGGAATAAATAGGCCATGGTGGCGAAGTAATTACAATATAGCAATTAAACACTGGAATGGTAGATCGGCAGAAGATGAATGTGCAGGTAGAGATACTGGGGTGCAAAGGAGCAAAATAAATAAATAAATACCAGTATGGGGATGAGGTAGGTAGATGGGCTGTTTATAGATGGGCTATGTACAGGTGCAGTGATCTGTAAGCTGCTCTAACAGCGTACTTAAAGTTAGTGGGGAGATGTGAGTCTCAGCCAGAGATTTTTGCAATTCATTCCAGTCATGGGCAGCAGAGAACTGGAAGGAAGACGACCAAAGAGGAATTGGCTTTGGGAGTGAACAATGAAATATACCTGCTGGGGCGCATGCTACGAGTGGGTGCTGCTATGGTGACCAGTGAGCTGAGATAAGGCGGGGAACTTTACCTAGCAGAGACTTGTAGATAACCCAGCAGTGGGTTTGGCGCGGAAGGTATGAAGGAAGGGCCAGCCAGCGAGGAGGCGTACAGGTCGTAATGGTGGGTAGTGTATGGGGCTTTGGTGACAAAACGGATGGCACTGTGATAGACTGCATCAGTTTGTTGAGTAGGGTATTGGAGGCTATTTTGTAAATGACATCACCGGTCGTCGAGGATCGGTAGGATGGGCAGTTTTACGAGGGCATGTTTAGCAGCATGAGTGAAGGATGCTTTGTTGCGATATAGGAAGCCTTTTCTAGATTTCATTTTGGATTAGAGATGCTTAATGAGAGTCTGGAAGGAGAGTTTACAGTCTAACCAGACACCCAGGTATTTGTAGCTGTCCACGTATTCTAAGTCAGAACCGTCCAGAGTAGTGATGCTGGATGGGCGAGCAGGTGCGGGCAGTGATCAATTGAATAGCATGCATTTAGTTTTACTTGCATGTAAGAGCAGTTGGAGGCCACGGAAGGAGAGTTGTATGGCATTGAAGCTCGTCTGGAGGTTAGTTAACACAGTGTCCAAGGAGTGGCCAGAAGTATACAGAATGGTCAAATCAGATTTTATTTGTCACATACACATGGTTAGCAGATGTTAATGCGAGTGTAGCGAATGGTACAGAATGGTGCGTCTGCGTAGAGGAGGATCAGAGAATCACCAGCAGCAAGAGCAACATCATTGATGTATACAGAAAAGAGAGTCGGCCCGAGAATTGAACCCTGTGGCACCCCCATAGAGACGGCCAGAGGTCTGGACAACAGGCCCTCCGATTTGACACACTGAACTCTGTCAGAGAAGTAGTTGGTGAACCAGGCGAGGCAGTCATTTGAGATACCAAGGCTGTCGAGTCTGCCAATAAGAATGTGGTGATTGACAGAGTCGAAAGCCTTGGTCGATGCACAGTAATGTCTCTTATCGATGGCGGTTAAGATATCGTTTAGGACCTTGAGCGTGGCTGTGGTGCACCCATGACCAGCTCTGAAACCAGATTGCATAACGGAGAGGGAATACGGTGAGATCTCGAAATGGTCAGTAATCTGTTTGTTAACTTGGCTTTTGGAAGACCCTAGAACGACAGGGTAGGATAGATATAGGTCTGTAGAATTTGGGTCTGGAAGTGTCACCCCTTTGAAGAGGAGATGACCGCGGCAGCTTTCCGATCTTTGGGAATGAATCGGTCATTCCAATGAATCGGTCGACCTCTAGTATACAGTACTCTGTAGAGTATAAATATGTTGTCATCAGTATTCTCTGTAGAGTATAGCTATGTTGTCATCATTGTATTCTGTGGAGTATAGTCCTGGTGTCATCAGTGTACTCTGTGGAGTGTTGTCTGCAAATGATGTGTTAAAACTCATTTCATGATCTTATTTTTCACATTTGACCAATCAGATCAACTCTGAAAAAGATCTGATGTGAAAAGATCTGATGTGATTGGTCAAAAGAACCAATTAGTGGAAAGCAGATCAGAACTGGGCTTCCTGTAAACGTGTCTCTTGTCTCTCTCTCTCCCTCTCTGCAGGAGTGGGACACAGAGTTAAGCGTACGGCGAGGAGTGGGCTGAGACTTGTCTTTTGGGAACACGGTCCGGGCGGGGTCTGCTCCCCCAGATAGGGCAGAATCTGGGAGCGCACTGGGGATGGTAAACAGGGACATGGTTGAATGATTCATTGATTGATCGGTGAACAAATGAAACATGACATTGATTTTTGCTGTATTACAGGACAACGCAGGCAACAACATTTGCATCCCCATAAAGACATATTTTCAGTATATTATATTGTATGTTTGTATTGAGTAATGGAAACACAAAAACCATTGCATATCTGTGAGAACTCTCAACGTTCCAAATGGCACCTTATTTACTATTGGCCCTGGCCATAGGGCTCTGGTCTAAAGTAGTGCACTATATAGGAATAGGTGCCATAGGGTCTGGTCAAAGTAGTGCACTATATAGAATAGGGTGTCATAGTGCTCTGGTCTAAAGTAGTGCACTATATAGAGAATAGGGTGTCATAGGGTTCTGGTCTAAGTAGTGCACTATATAGGGAATAAGGGTGCCATAGGGCTCTAATAAAGTTGTACTATATAGGGAATAGGGTGCCATAGGGCTCTGGGCTAAAGTTGTACTATATAGGGAATAGGGTGCTATAGGGCTCTGGTCTAAAGTAGTGCATCATCTAGGAATAGGGTGCCATAGGCTCTGGTCCTAAAGTATTGCCCTATATAGGGAACAAGGTGCCATAGGCTCTAAGGTTCAAAGTAGTGCACTATATAGGGGAATAGGGTGCCATAGTGGGCTCTGGTCTAAAGTAGTGCACTATATAGGGAATAGGGTGCCCATAGGGGGCTCTGGTCTAAAAGTAGTGCACTATATAGGGGAATAGGTGCCATGGGCTCTGGTCTAAAGTAGTGCACTATATAGAAGACTAGGGTGCCATAGGGCTCTGTCTATAGTAGTGCACTATATAGGGAATAGGGTGCCATAGGGCTCTGGTCTAAGTAGTACTCTATAGGGAATAGGGTTCCATAGGCTCTAGTCTTAAAGTAGTGCACTTAAGGGAATAGGGTGTCATAGGGTTCTGGTCTAAAGTAGTGCACTATATAGGGAATAGGGCCCCATAGGCTCTGATCTAAAGTAGTGCACTATATAGGAATGCTAGGGCCCCATAGGCTCTGATCTAAAGTAGTGCACTATATAGGGAATAGGGTCCCATAGGTCTCTGATCTAAAGTAGTGCACTATATAGGGAATAGGTCTCTGGTCTAAAGTAGCACTATATAGGAATAGGGTCCATAGGGCTCTGGCTAAAGTAGTGCACTATATAGGAAATAGGGTCCCATAGGGCTCTACAGTCTAAGTAGTGCACTATATAGGGGAATAGGGTCCCATAGGAGCTCTGATCTAAAGTAGTGCACTATATAGGGAATAGGGCCTGGGGCTCTGATCTAGTAGTGCACTATATAGGGAATAGGGCTCTGGTCTAAAGTAGTGCACTACATAGGGAATAGGGTCCCATGGGGCTCTGGATTTAAAATGTAGTGCACTATATAGGGAATAGGGTCCCATAGGGCTCTGAGTGTAAGCAGTCCCTACTGGGAATGGAGACCCCATAGGGCTCTGGTCTAAAGTAGTGCACTATATAGGGAATAGGGTGCCATAGTGCTCTGGTCTAAAGTAGTGCACTACATAGGGAATAGGGCCCCATTTGAAACATAATCCTGTCCTTGTAAAAGTTACATGTATCAGTGTATGTCTGTGTCCAGGCCACGCCCCCCTACTTCCCATGTGCAGGCCTGGTATGATGAGGTGAAGGACTATTCCTTCCCTTACCCCCAGGAATGTGACCCCTACTGCCCCTTTAGATGTTCCGGCCCGGTCTGCACACACTACACACAGGTAGGCAGCAGATCAAACCAAAAGTCAGAAAATAGGGGGAAACATACCATTTTAAAAACTTGTAACTCATTATTAACTTAACAAGGCTAACATGTTTATCAGGCGCCATCTGATCTCTCGGTTTTTGTGTGTGTGTGTGTGTGTGTGTGTGTGTGTGTGTGTGTGTGTGTGTGTGTGTGTGTGTGTGTGTGTGCGTGCGTGTGTGTGTGTGTGTGTGTGTGTGTGTGTGTGTGTGTGTGTGTGTGTGTAGTTGGTGTGGGCCACCAGCAGCAGGATAGGCTGTGCCATCAACATTTGCTACAACATGAACGTGTGGGGTCAGAACTTGGCTAAAGCTGTTTACCTGGTCTGCAACTACTCACCCAAGTAAGACCCTTAGATAGGGGCTACACCTGACTCAATGGGTTAGATAGGGGTTAAACCTGACTCAATGGGTTAGTTAGGGGTTACACCTGACTCAATGGGTTAGGTAGGGGCTACACCTGACTCAATGGGTTAGATAGGGGTTACTCCCTACTCAATGGGTTAGATAGGGGTTAAACCTGACTCAATGGGTTAGATAGGGGTTACACCTGACTCAATGGGTTAGATAGGGGTTACACCTGACTCAATGGGTTAGATAGGTGTTAAACCTGACTCAATGGGTTAGATAGGGGTTACACCTGACTCAATGGGTTAGGTAGGGGTTAAACCTGACTCAATGGGTTAGATAGGGGTTACACCTGACTCAATGGGTTAGGTAGGGGTTACACCTGACTCAATGGGTTAGGTAGGGGTTACTCCCTACTCAATGGGTTAGGTAGGGGTTAAACCTGACTCAATGGGTTAGATAGGGGTTAAACCTGACTCAATGGGTTAGATAGGGGTTAAACCTGACTCAATGGGTTAGATAGGGGTTACACCTGACTCAATGGGTTAGGTAGGGGTTACTCCCTACTCGATGGGTTAGTTAGGGGTTACATCTGACTCAATGGGTTAGGTAGGGGTTAAACCTGACTCAATGGGTTAGATAGGGGTTACACCTGACTCAATGGGTTAGGTAGGGGTTAAACCCGACTCGATGGGTTAGTTAGGGGTTAAACCTGACTCTACAGGTTAGTTAGGGGTTACTCCCTACTCGATGGGTTAGTTAGGGGTTACATCTGACTCAATGGGGTAGGTAGGGGTTACACCTGACTCAATGGGGTAGGTAGGGGTTAAACCTGACTCAATGGGTTAGTTAGGGGTTAAACCTGACTCTACAGGTTAGTTAGGGGTTACTCCCTACTCGATGGGTTAGTTAGGGGTTACATCTGACTCAATGGGTTAGTTAGGGGTTACACCTGACTCGATGGGTTAGTTAGGGGTTACTCCCTACTCGATGGGTTAGTTAGGGGTTACTCCCTACTCAATGGGTTAGTTAGGGGTTACACCTGACTCGATGGGTTAGTTAGGGTTTAAAGAGATGAAGTTGAAGAGAGGAGACGAGGAGAGGAGTGGAGATGAGAGGTCAGGGAAGGGGAGAGGATCGGAGACAAATAAAGGAAGACACAACAGACTTGTCTCCTATGTCCTACTAACCCTTGACCTCTGACCTGTCACCTCAGGGGTAACTGGTGGGGTCATGCACCCTATAAACACGGCACCCCCTGCTCTGCCTGCCCCCCCAGCTATGGAGGACGATGCAAGGACAACCTCTGCTACAAAGGTGTGTGTGTGGCGCAGGTTCGTGTGTGTGGTTAGGTGTGTGTGTGGTGTTGGTTTGTGTGTGTGGTGTTGGTTCGTGTGTGTGGTTAGGTGTGTGTGTGGTGTTGGTTTGTGTGTGTGGTGTTGGTTTGTGTGTGTGGTTAGGTGTGTGTGTAGTGTTGGTTTGTGTGTGTGGTGTTGGTTCGGTGTGCTGGTTAGGCGGTCGGGGTGTGTGTGGCGTCAGGGTGTCTGTTGGCTTGGGAACACACTGCAATAACTATCTCATGTTTACACAAATACACTGTCTTTTTCTGTCCAGTTCAGGATGATTCCCAAATGGCAACTTATTCCCTTTAAAGTACACTCCTTTTGACCAGAGACCAGAGACCTAAGGGCCCTGGTATCCCTCGTCAAAGGAGTGCCCTAGATAGGGAATAGAGTGTAATTTGGGACACATCCTCGGTATCAGAGCTAAATTGTATTACACCTTTTCCTCTCTGTCTC
>NW_027000298.1:129469-141969 GCF_036934945.1 Oncorhynchus masou masou
AAAGGTGTAATACAATTTAGCTCTGATACCGAGGATGTGTCCCAAATTACACCTCTATTCCCCATCTAGGGCACTCCCTTTGGACGAGGGATACCAGGGCCCTTAGGTCTCTGGTCTCTGGTCAAAAGGAGTGTACTTTAAAGGGAATAAGTTGCCATTTGGGAATCATCCTGAACTGGACAGAAAAGACAGTGTATTTGTGTAAACATGAGATAGTTATTGCAGTGTGTTCCAAGCCAACAGACACCCTGACGCCACACACAACCCTGCACAAACACGCCACAGAACCAACACCCCAACAAACCAACACCACAAACACCTAACCACACACACAAACCAACACCACACACACAAACCAACACCACACACACACCACACACCACGAACCAAACCACACACACAAACCAACACCACACACACACCTAACCACACACACGAAACCAACACACACACACCTTTGTAGCAGAGGTTGTCCTTGCATCGTCCCTCCATAGCTGGGGGGGCAGGCAGAGCAGGGGGTGCCGTGTTTATAGGGTGCATGACCCCACCAGTTACCCCTGAGGTGACAGGTCAGAGGTCAAGGGTTAGTAGGACATAGGAGACAAGTCTGTTGTGTCTTCCTTTATTTATCTCCTATCCTCTCCCCTTCCCTGACCTCTCATCTCCACTCCTCTCCTCTTCTCCTCTCTTCAACTTCATCTCTTTAAACCCTAACTAACCCATCGAGTCAGGTGTAACCCTGACTAACCCATTGAGTAGGGAGTAACCCCTAACTAACCCATCGAGTAGGGAGTAACCCCTAACTAACCCATCGAGTCAGGTGTAACCCCTAACTAACCCATTGAGTCAGATGTAACCCCTAACTAACCCATCGAGTAGGGAGTAACCCCTAACTAACCCATCGAGTCAAGTGTAACCCCTACCTAACCCATTGAGTAGGGAGTAACCCCTAACTAACCTGTAGAGTCAGGTTTAACCCCTAACTAACCCATCGAGTCAGGTTTAACCCCTACCTACCCCATTGAGTCAGGTGTAACCCCTACCTAACCCATTGAGTCAGGTGTAACCCCTATCTAACCCATTGAGTCAGGTTTAACCCCTACCTAACCCATTGAGTCAGGTGTAACCCCTAACTAACCCATTGAGTCAGGTTTAACCCCTACCTACCCCATTGAGTCAGGTGTAACCCCTACCTAACCCATTGAGTCAGGTGTAACCCCTAACTAACCCATTGAGTCAGGTTTAACACCTATCTAACCCATTGAGTCAGGTGTAACCCCTAACTAACCCATTGAGTCAGGTGTAACCCCTACCTAACCCATTGAGTCAGGTGTAACCCCTAACTAACCCATTGAGTCAGGTTTAACACCTACCTAACCCATTGAGTCAGGTTTAACCCCTATCTAACCCATTGAGTCAGGTTTAACCCCTACCTAACCCATTGAGTCAGGAGTAACCCCTAACTAACCCATTGAGTCAGGTTTAACACCTATCTAACCCATTGAGTCAGGTGTAGCCCCTAACTAACCCATTGAGTCAGGTTTAACACCTATCTAACCCATTGAGTCAGGTTTAACCCCTAACTAACCCATTGAGTCAGGTTTAACCCCTATCTAACCCATTGAGTCAGGTTTAACCCCCTATCTAACCCATTGAGTCAGGTGTAACCCCTAACTAACCCATTGAGTCAGGTTTAACCCCTATCTAACCCATTGAGTCAGGAGTAACCCCTATCTAACCCATTGAGTCAGGTGTAACCCCTATCTAACCCATTGAGTCAGGTGTAACCCCTAACTAACCCATTGAGTCAGGTTTAACCCTATCTAACCCATTGAGTCAGGTGTAACCCTATCTAAGGGTCTTACTTGGGTGAGTAGTTGCAGACCAGGTAAACAGCTTTAGCCAAGTTCTGACCCCACACGTTCATGTTGTAGCAAATGTTGATGGCACAGCCTATCCTGCACTGGTGGCCCACACCAACTACACACACACACACACACACACACACACACACACACACACACACACACACACACACACACACACACACACACACACACACACACACACACACACACACACACACACACACACACACACACACACACACACAGAGAGAGATCAGATGGCGCCCGATAAACATGTTAGCCTTGTTAAGTTAATAATGAGTTACAAGTTTTTAAAATGGTATGTTTCCCCCTATTTTCTGACTTTTGGTTTGATCTGCTGCCTACCTGTGTGTAGTGTGTGCAGACCGGGCCGGAACATCTAAAGGGGCAGTAGGGGTCACATTCCTGGGGGTAAGGGAAGGAATAGTCCTTCACCTCATCATACCACACATGGGAAGTAGGGGGCGGGCCTGGACACAGACATACACTGATACATGTAACTTTACAAGGACAGGATTATGTTTCAAATGGGGCCCATTCCCTATGTAGTGCACTACTTTAGACCAGAGCACTATGGCACCTTATTCCCTATATAGTGCACTATTAGACCAGAGCCCCCTTATTTACAGTGCACTACTTTAGACCAGAACCCTATGGGGTGCACTACTTAAACCAGAAATGGGACCCTATTCCCTATGTAGTGCACTACTTTAGACCAGAGCCCTATTCCCTATGCACTACTTAGATCAGCACCCTATTCCCTATATAGTGCACTACTTTAAACCAGAGCCCTATGGGACCCTATTCCCTATGTAGTGCACTGCTTTAGTGACTTTAGATCAGAGCCATATGGGACCCTATTCCCTATATAGTGCATTACTTTAGGCCAGAGCCCTATGGGGACCTATTCCCTATATAGTGCACTACTTTAGACCAGAGACATATTCCCTATATAGTGCACTACTTTAGATCAGAGACCTATGGGGCCCTATTCCCTATATAGTGCACTACTTTAGATCAGAGCCCTATGGGACCCTATTCCCTATATAGTGCACTACTTTAGATCAGAGCCCTATGGGACCCTATTCCCTATATAGTGCACTACTTTAGGCCAGAGCCCTATGGGACCCTATTCCCTATATAGTGCACTACTTTAGACCAGAGACCTATTCCCTATATAGTGCACTACTTTAGATCAGAGACCTATGGGACCCTATTCCCTATATAGTGCACTACTTTAGATCAGAGCCCTATGGGGCCCTATTCCCTATATAGTGCACTACTTTAGATCAGAGCCATGGGGCCCTATTCCCTATATAGTGCACTACTTTAGACCAGAACCCTATGACACCCTATTCCCTATATAGTGCACTACTTTAGACTAGAGCCCTATGGAACCCTATTCCCTATAGAGTGCACTACTTTAGACCAGAGCCCTATGGCACCCTATTCCCTATATAGTGCACTACTATAGACCAGAGCCCTATGGCACCCTATTCCCTATATAGTGCACTACTTTAGACCAGAGCCCTATGGCACCCTATTCCCTATATAGTGCACTACTTTAGACCAGAGCCCTATGGCACCCTATTCCCTATATAGTGCACTACTTTAGACCAGAGCCCTATGGCACCTATTCCCCTATATAGTGCACTACTTTAGACCAGAGCCCTATGGCACCCTATTCCCTATATAGTGCACTACTTTAGACCAGAGCCCTATGGCACCCTATTCCCTATAGTGCACTACTTTAGACCAGAGCCCTATAGCACCCTATTCCCTATATAGTGCACAACTTTAGCCCAGAGCCCTATGGCACCCTATTCCCTATATAGTGCACAACTTTAGCCCAGAGCCCTATGGCACTATTCCCTATATAGTGCACTACTTTTAGACCAGAACCCTATGACACCCTATTCCCCCTATATAGTGCAATTACTTTTGACCAGAGCACTATGACACCCTATTCCCTATATAGTGCACTACTTTAGACCAGAGCCCTATGGCACCCATTCCCTATATAGTGCACTACTTTAGACCAGAGCCCTATGGCCAGGGCCAATAGTAAATAAGGTGCCATTTGGAACGTTCAGAGTTCTCACAGATATGCAATGGTTTTGTGTTTCATTACTCAATACAAACATACAATATAATATACTGAAAATATGTCTTTATGGGGATGCAATGTTGTTGCTGCGTTGTCACATGCGAATACAGCAAAAATCAATGTCATGTTTCATTTGTTCACCGATCAATCAATGAATCATTCAACCATGTCCCTGTTTACCATCCCCAGTGCGCTCCCAGGTTCTGTCCTATCTGGGAGCAGACCAGCCGGACCGTGTTCCCAAAGACAAGTCTCAGCCCACTCCTCGGCCGTACGCTCCTAACTCTGTGTCCCACTCCTGCAGAGAGAGAGAGAGAGAGAGACAAGACAGGACACCGTTTACACAGGAAGCCCAGTTCTGATCTGCTTTCCACTAATTGGTTCTTTGACCAATCACATCAGATCTTTTCACATCAGATCTTTTTCAGAGTTGATCTGATTGGTCAAATGTGAAAAATAAGATCATGAAATGAGTTTTAACACATCATTTGCGGACAACACTCCACAGAGTACACTGATGACAACAGGACTATACACCACAGAGTACACTGATGACACCAGGACTATACTCCACAGAATACACTGATGACACCATATTTATACTCCACAGAGTACAATGATGACAACATAGCTATACTCTACAGAGAATACTGGATGACAACATTCATTCTTCAGAGTACTGTATACTAGAGGTCGACCGATTCATTGGAATGACCGATTCATTCCCAAAGATCGGAAAGCTGCCGCGGTCATCCCCCTCTTCAAATGGGGTGACACTCTAGACCCAAACTTCTACAGACCTATATCTATCCTACCCTGTCGTTCTAGGGTCTTCAAAAGCCAAGTTAACAAACAGATTACTGACCATTTCGAATCTCACCGTACCCTTCCACTATGCAATCTGGTTTCAGAGCTGGTCATGGGTGCACCACAGCCAAGCTCAAGGTCCTAAACGATATCTTAACCGCCATCGATAAGATACATTACTGTGTATCACCAAGGCTTTTGGATCTGTCAATCACCACATTCTTATTGGCAGACTCGACAGCCTTGGTATCTCAAATGACTGCCTCGCCTGGTTCACCAACTACTTCTCTGACAGAGTTCAGTGTGTCAAATCGGAGGGCCTGTTGTCCAGACCTCTGGCCGTCTCTATGGGGGTGCCACAGGGTTCAATTCTCGGGCCGACTCTCTTTTCTGTATACATCAATGATGTTGCTCTTGCTGCTGGTGATTCTCTGATCCTCCTCTACGCAGACGTCACCATTCTGTACCATTCGCTACACACTCGCATTAACATCTGCTAACCATGTGTATGTGACAAATAAAATCTGATTTGACCATTCTGTATACTTCTGGCCACTCCTTGGACACTGTGTTAACTAACCTCCAGACGAGCTTCAATGCCATACAACTCTCCTTCCGTGGCCTCCAACTGCTCTTACATGCAAGTAAAACTAAATGCATGCTATTCAATTGATCACTGCCCGCACCTGCTCGCCCATCCAGCATCACTACTCTGGACGGTTCTGACTTAGAATACGTGGACAACTACAAATACCTGGGTGTCTGGTTAGACTGTAAACTCTCCTTCCAGACTCTCATTAAGCATCTCTAATCCAAAATGAAATCTAGAAAAGGCTTCCTATATCGCAACAAAGCATCCTTCACTCATGCTGCTAAACATGCCTCGTAAAACTGCCCATCCTACCGATCCTCGACTTCGGTGATGTCATTTACAAAATAGCCTCCAATACCCTACTCAACAAACTGGATGCAGTCTATCACAGTGCCATCCGTTTTGTCACCAAAGCCCCATACACTACCCACCATTGCGACCTGTACGCTCGTTGGCTGGCCCTTCCTTCATACTCGTCGCCAAACCCACTGGCTACAGGTTATCTACAAGTCTCTGCTAGGTAAAGCCCCGCCTTATCTCAGCTCACTGGTCACCATAGCAGCACCCACTCGTAGCATGCGCCCCAGCAGGTATATTTCATTGTTCACTCCCAAAGCCAATTCCTCCTTTGGTCGTCTTTCCTTCCAGTTCTCTGCTGCCCCATGACTGGAATGAATTGCAAAAATCTCTGAAGCTGGAGACTCACATCTCCCTCACGCTTTAAGTAACAGCTGTTAGAGCAGCTTACAGATCACTGCACCTGTACATAGCCCATCTGTAAACAGCCCATCTACCTACCTCATCCCCATACTGGTATTTATTTATTTATTTTGCTCCTTTGCACCCCAGTATCTCTACCTGCACATTCATCTTCTGCCGATCTACCATTCCAGTGTTTAATTGCTATATTGTAATTACTTCGCCACCATGGCCTATTTATTCCCTTAACTCAATAAAATGCAAATTAATTACTTAAAAATCATACCATGTGATTTTCTGGATTTTTGTTTTGATTCGTCTCTCACAGTTGAAGTGCACCTATGATAAAAATTACAGACCTCTACACGCTTTGTAAGTAGGAAAACCTGCAAAATCGGCAGTGTATCAAAAACTTGTTCTCCCCACTGTATGTATGTATAGATATATATAGATATATGTATTGAGAGAGATGAGACTAAACCCAGGAGTGTTTTCCCTATTGATTGAGGTTTTTAAAAATTGCAAATGTGAAGCAGGCTGTTATCCCTTTAAGCAATGCCTTCCTTCTAGAGTTGGGACTAGAGAGGGGACTAGAGAGGGACTAGAGGAGGAGACTAGAGAGGAGACAAAGAGAGGGTTGAAGAGAGGGTTGTAGAGAGGGTTGTAGAGAGGGGTCTAGAGAGAGGGACTAGAGAGGAGACTAGAGAGGAGACAAGAGAGGGTTGTAGAGAGGGGTCTAGAGAGGGTACTAGAGAGGGGACTAGATAGGGGTCTAGAGAGGGGTCTTGAGAGGGTTGTAGAGGGGTCTAGGAGAGGGGACTAGAGAGGTTACTATAGAGGGGTCTAGAGAGGGGTCCTAGAGGGGACTAGAGAGGGGTCTAGAGAGGGGACTAGAGAGGGGACTAGAGAGGGTACTATAGAGGGGTCTAGAGAGGGGTCTAGAGAGGGGACTAGAGAGGAGACAAGAGAGGGGTCTAGAGAGGGGTCTAGAGATGGGACTAGAGAGGGGACTAGATAGGGGTCTAGAGACGGGTCTAGAGAGGGGACTAGAGAGGGGACTAGAGAGGGACTAGAGAAGGGACTAGAGAGGGGTCTAGAGAGGAGACAAGAGAGGAGACAAGAGAGGGTACTAGAGAGGGGACTAGAGAAGGGACGAGAGAGGGGACTAGAGAGGGGACTAGAGAAGGGACTAGACAGGGGACTAGAGAGGGGTCTAGAGAGGGGACTAGAGAGGGGTCTAGAGAGGGGTCTAGAGAGGGGACTAGAGAGTGTACTATAGAGGGGTCTAGAGAGGAGACAAGACAGGAGACAAGAGAGGGGACTAGAGAGGGGACTAGAGAAGGGACTAGAGAGGGGACTAGAGAGGGGACTAGAGAAGGGACTAGAGAGGGGACTAGAGAGGGGACTAGAGAAGGGACTAGAGAGCGGACTAGAGAAGGGGCTAGCGATTGGTCTCAGCTCAACTCTCTTTCAGTTTGCCCTTTTCTCCTCTGTTCTGCGTTATGAAATGCAAGTCTAGTCTGGTCAGAAGCCAAAAATATCAGGTTCCATTTCTGGGGTTTTGTGGGGGACTGTAGAAAACAGGTGATCATCTAACTGCGACATTGACCTACATTCTGGCTACTTCCACAATGTATTTTTAAACACATGGAGTTGTAATTATTTTAGAGTATATGCGTTACTTCAAACGCACACCGTTACTTTCACCTTGAGTGTGGGACACCCAGTCCTGACATTTGTCGAAATTTGAGTGTGTGTTTGTGTGTATGTGTGTGCATGTGCGTGTGTGTGTGTGTGTGTGTGTGTGTGCATGTGTGTGTGTGTGTGTGCTTATTTTTGTGTGTGTGTAAATCTGGCTGAAGGTTTCAGAGCTTAAACATTTCACATATTCAGCTCTGGAAGTCCCACAGCACAGCCATCACTAACCCTTACTGTAAATCTACACCAATACCAGCCATCACTAACCCCTACTATAAATCTACTCCAATACCAGCCATCACTAACCCTTACTGTAAATCTACACCAATACCAGCCATCACTAACCCCTACTGTAAATCTACACCAATACCAGCCATCACTAACCCCTACTGTATATCTACACCAATACCAGCCATCACTAACCCTTACCCCGACTGTAAATATACTCCAATACCAGCCATCACTAACCCTTACTGTAAATCTACACCAATACCAGCCATCACTAACCCCTACTGTAAATCTACACCAATACCAGCCATCACTAACCCATACTGTAAATCTACTCCAATACCAGCCATCACTAACCCCTACTATAAATCTACACCAATACCAGCCATCACTAACCCTTACCCCTATTGTAAATCTACACCAATACCAGCCATCACTAACCCCTACTGTAAATCTATTCCAATACCAGCCATCACTAACCCTTACTGTATATCTACTCCAATACCAGCCATCACTTACCCTTACTATAAATCTACAACAATACCAGCCATCACTAACCCTACTGTAAATCTACACCAATACCAGCCATCACTAACCCCTACTGTAAATCTACACCAATACCAGCCATCACTAACCCATACTGTAAATCTACACCAATACCAGCCATCACTAACCCATACTGTAAATCTACTCCAATACCAGCCATCACTAACCCCTACTATAAATCTACACCAATACCAGCCATCACTAACCCTTACCCCTATTGTAAATCTACACCAATACCAGCCATCACTAACCCCTACTGTAAATCTATTCCAATACCAGCCATCACTAACCCTTACTGTATATCTACTCCAATACCAGCCATCACTTACCCTTACTATAAATCTACAACAATACCAGCCATCACTAACCCCTACTGTAAATCTACACCAATACCAGCCATCACTAACCCCTACTGTAAATCTACACCAATACCAGCCATCACTAACCCATACTGTAAATCTACACAAATAGCAGCCATCACTAACCCTTACTATAAATCTACACCAATACCAGCCATCACTAACCCTTACCCTTACTGTAAATCTACACCAATACCAGCCATCGCTAACCCCTACTGTAAATCTACTCCCAATAACAGCCATCACTAACCCCTACTGTAACTCTACTCCAATACCAGCCATCACTAACCCTGACCTGTACTGTAAATCTACACCAATACCAGCCATCACTAACCCCTACTGTAAATCTATTCCAATACCAGCCATCACTAACCCTTACTGTATATCTACTCCAATACCAGCCAGCACTTACCCTTACTATAAATCTACAACAATCCCAGCCATCACTAACCCCTACTGTAAATCTACACCAATAACAGCCATAACTAACCCCTACTGTAAATCTACACCAATACCAGCCATCACTAAACCTTACTGTAAATCTACACCAATACCAGCCATCACTAACCCTACCCCTACTGTAAATCTACTCCAATACCAGCCATCACTAACCCTTACTGTAAATCTACACCAATACCAGCAATCACTAACCCCTACTGTAAATCTACACCAATAGCAGCCATCACTAACCCCTACTGTAAATCCACTCCAATACCAGCCATCACTAACCCCTACTGTAAATCTACTCCAATACCAGCCATCACTTACCCTTACCCCTACTATAAATCTACTCCAATACCAGCCATCACTAACCCTTACTGTAAATCTGCACCAATACCAGCCATCACTAACCCCTACTGTAAATCTACACCAATACCAGCCATCACTAACCCCTACTGTAAATCTACACCAATACCAGCCATCACTAACCCTTACTGTAAATCTACACCAATACCAGCCATAACTAACCCCTACTGTAAATCTACTCCAATACCAGCCATCACTAACCCTGACCTGTACTGTAAATCTACACCAATACCAGCCATCACTAACCCCTACTGCAAATCTACTCCAATACCAGCCATCACTAACCCTTACTGTAAATCCACACCAATACCAGCCATCACGAACCCTTACTGTAAATCTACACCAATACCAGCCATCACTAACCCTTACCCCTACTGTAAATCTACTCCAATACCAGCCATCACTAACCCTAACTGTAAATCTACACCAATACCAGCCATCACTAACCCCTACTGTAACTCTACTGCAATACCAGCCATCACTAACCCCTAATGTAAATCTACTCCAATACCAGCCATCACTAACCCTTACTGTAAATCTACTCCAATACCAGCCATCACTAACCCTGACCAGTACTGTAAATCTACACCAATAGCAGCCATCACTAACCCCTACTGTAAATCTACTCCAATACCAGCCATCACTAACCCTTACTGTATATCTACTCCAATACCAGCCATCACTTACCCTTACTATAAATCTACAACAATCCCAGCCATCACTAACCCCTACTGTAAATCTACACCAATACCAGCCATAACTAACCCCTACTGTAAATCTACACCAATACCAGCCATCACTAAACCTTACTGTAAATCTACACCAATACCAGCCATCACTACCCCTTACCCCTACTGTAAATCTACACCAATACCAGCCATCACTAACCCCTACTGTAAATCTACACCAATAGCAGCCATCACTAACCCCTACTGTAAATCTACACCAATGCCAGCCATCACTAACCCCTACTGTAAATCTACACCAATACCAGCCATCACTAACCCTGACCTCTACTGTAAATCTACACCAATACCAGTATCACTAACTCCTACCGTAAATCTACTCCAATACCAGCCATCACTTACCCTTACAGTACAGGTCAGGGTTAGTGATGGCTGGTATTGGAGTAAATTTAAATCTACACCAATACCAGCCATCACTATCCCTTACTGTAAATCTACACCAATACCAGCCATCACTAACCCTGACCTGTACTGTAAATCTACACCAGTACCAGCCATCACTAACCCCTACTGTAAATCTACTCCAATACCAGCCATCACTAACCCCTACTGTAAATCTACTCCAATACCAGCCATCACTAACCCTGACCTGTACTGTAAATCTACACCAATACCAGCCATCACTAACCCTTACTGTAAATCTACACCAATACCAGCCATCACTAACCCTGACCTGTACTGTAAATCTACACCAATACCAGCCATCACTAACCCCTACTGTAAATCTACTCCAATACCAGCCATCACTAACCCCCTACTGTAAATCTACTCCAATACCGGCCATCACTAACCCTGACCTGTACTGTAAATCTACACCAATCCCAGCCATCACCATCCCTTACTGTAAATCTACACCAATAACAGGGTTTAAAATATACCCCACTCCTTCCCTCAATCACATCTCCCCAGAAACAACCTCTGTTCTCCACATTAGTCCTGAGTGTAACACCTGCCCAGCAACAGTAACTACCAGGATGTCTGCTGGGGCTGGATTAACTCTGTTACATAGCAGAAAGTTGAAGACTTATATATATATATATATATATACACTATTTATGACCAGAGCTCATACCATTTGGGACGCAGACC
Organism: Oncorhynchus masou masou; assembly: GCF_036934945.1. NCBI lineage: Eukaryota > Metazoa > Chordata > Actinopteri > Salmoniformes > Salmonidae > Oncorhynchus > Oncorhynchus masou. Next base: position 141,037 of record NW_027000298.1, read on the forward strand.
CAAGAGTTGACAATGACAAAACGATGAGAAGAGATGAGATGGGAAGAGAGGAGTACACATTACACAGTAACACATTAACACAGTAACACATTACACAGTTACACATTAACACAGTAACACAGTACACATTACACATTACACAGTAACACAGTAACACAGTAACACATTACACAGTAACACAGTAACACAGTACACAGTAACACATTAACACAGTAACACAGTAACACAGTAACACAGTAACACATTAAACAGTAACACAGTAACACAGTAGCACATTACACAGTAACACAGTACACATTACACAGTAAGACATTAACACAGTAACACATTACACAGTAACACAGTAACACAGTAACACAGTAACACAGTAACACATTACACAGTAACACAGTAACACAGTACACAGTAACACATTAACACAGTAACACAGTAACACAGTAACACAGTAACACATTAAACAGTAAACACAGTAACACAGTAGCACATTACACAGTAACACAGTAACACAGTAACACATTAACACATTAACACATTACACAGTAACACATTACACAGTAACACAGTAACATATTACACAGTAACACAGTAACACATTACACATTACACATTACACAGTTACACATTACACAGTAACACATTAACACATTACACAGTAACACAGTAACACAGTAACACAGTAACACATTACACAGTAACACAGTAACACATTACACAGTAACACATTAACACAGTAACACAGTAACACAGTAACACATTACACAGTAACACAGTAACACAGTAACACAGTAACACATTCCACATTAACACAGTAACAAAGTAACACATTAACACATTACACCGTAACACATTACACATTACACAGTAACACAGTAACACAGTAACACAGTAACACATTACACAGTAACACAGTAACACATTAACACATTACACCGT
>NW_027000298.1:146969-166969 GCF_036934945.1 Oncorhynchus masou masou
TGTGAGGTGTTTTAGAGAGATGTAAGGTGTTTTAGAGAGATGTGAGGTGTTTTAGAGAGAGATGTGAGGTGTTTTAGAGAGATGTGAGGTGTTTTAGAGAGATGTAAGGTGTTTTAGAGAGATGTGAGGTGTTTTAGAGAGAGATGTGAGGTGTTTTAGAGAGATGTGAGGTGTTTAGAGAGATGTGAGGTGTTTTAGAGAGAGATGTGAGGTGTTTTAGAGATGTGAGGTGTTTTAGAGATGTGAGGTGTTTTAGAGAGAGATGTGAGGTGTTTTAGAGAGAGATGTGAGGTGTTTTAGAGATGTGAGGTGTTTTAGAGAGAGATGTGAGGTGTTTTAGAGAGATGTGAGGTGTTTTAGAGAGATGTGAGGTGTTTTAGAGAGAGATGTGAGGTGTTTTAGAGAGAGATGTGAAGTGTTTTAGAGAGATGTGAGGTGTTTTAGAGAGATGTCAGGTGTTTTAGAGAGATGTGAGGTGTTTTAGAGATGTGAGGTGTTTTAGAGATGTGAGGTGTTTTAGAGAGAGATGTGAGGTGTTTTAGAGAGAGATGTGAAGTGTTTTAGAGAGATGTGAGGTGTTTTAGAGAGATGTGAGGTGTTTTAGAGAGATGTGAGGTGTTTTAGAGATGTGAGGTGTTTTAGAGATGTGAGGTGTTTTAGAGAGAGATGTGAGGTGTTTTAGAGAGAGATGTGAGGTGTTTTAGAGATGTGAGGTGTTTTAGAGAGATGTGAGGTGTTTTAGAGATGTGAGGTGTTTTAGAGAGAGATGTGGGGTGTTTTAGAGAGATGTGAGGTGTTTTAGAGATGTGAGGTGTTTTAGAGAGATGTGAGGTGTTTAATAGAGAGATGTGCGGTGTTTTAGAGAGATGTGAGGTGTTTTAGAGATGTGAGGTGTTTTAGAGATGTGAGGTGTTTTAGAGAGAGATGTGGGGTGTTTTAGAGAGATGTGAGGTGGTTTAGAGATGTGAGGTGTTTTAGAGAGATGTGAGGTGTTTAATAGAGATGTTAAGTGTTTTAGAGCGCGATGTGGGGTGTTTTAGAGATGTGAGGTGTTTTAGAGAGATGTGGGGTGTTTTAGAGAGATGTGTGGTGTTTTAGAGATGTGTGGTGTTTTAGAGAGATGTGAGGTGTTTTAGAGAGATGTGAGGTGTTTTAGAGATGTGAGGTGTTTTAGAGAGATGTGAGGTGTTTAATAGAGATGTGAGGTGTTTTAGAGATGTGAGGTGTTTTAGAGATGTGAGGTGTTTTAGAGAGATGTGAGGTGTTTTAGAGAGAGATGTGAGGTGTTAGAGAGAGATGTGAGGTGTTTTAGAGAGATGTGAGGTATTTAATAGAGATGTGAGGTGTTTTAGAGATGTGAGGTGTTTTAGAGAGATGTGAGGTGTTTTAGAGAGAGATGTGAGGTGTTTAATAGAGATGTGAGGTGTTTTAGAGATGTGAGGTGTTTTAGAGAGATGTGAGGTGTTTTAGAGAGATGTGAGGTGTTTAATAGAGATGTGAGGTGTTTTAGAGATGTGAGGTGTTTTAGAGAGATGTGAGGTGTTTTAGAGAGAGATGTGAGGTGTTTTAGAGAGATGTGAGTTGTTTTAGAGAGATGTGGGGTGTTTTAGAGAGATGTGAGGTGTTTTAGAGATGTGAGGTGTCTTAGAGAGAGATGTGAGGTGTTTTAGAGAGATGTGAGGTGTTTTAGAGAGATGTGAGGTGTTTTAGAGATGTGAGGTGTTTTAGAGAGATGTGAGGTGTTTAATAGAGATGTTAAGTGTTTTAGAGAGCGATGTGAGGTGTTAGAGAGTCATGTGAGGTGTTTAATAGAGCTGTGAGGTGTTTTAGAGATGTGAGGTGTTTTAGAGAGATGTGAGGGGTTTTAGAGAGAGATGTGAGGTGTTAGAGAGAGATGTGAGGTGTTAGAGAGATGTGAGGTGTTTAATAGAGATGTGAGGTGTTTTAGAGATGTGAGGTGTTTTAGAGAGATGTGAGGTGTTTTAGAGAGAGATGTGAGGTGTTTAATAGAGATGTGAGGTGTTTTAGAGATGTGAGGTGTTTTAGAGAGATGTGAGGTGTTTTAGAGAGAGATGTGAGGTGTTTAATAGAGATGTGAGGTGTTTTAGAGAGATGTGAGGTGTTTTAGAGAGAGATGTGAGGTGTTTTAGAGAGATGTGAGGTGTTTTAGAGACATGTGAGGTGTTTTAGAGAGATGTGAGGTGTTAGAGAGAGATGTGAGGTGTTTTAGAGAGATGTGAGGTGTTTTAAAGAGATGTTTGGTGTTTTAGAGAGAGATGTGAGGTGTTTTAGAGAGATGTGAGGTGTTTAATATAGATGTGAGGTGTTTTAGAGAAATGTGAGGTGTTTTATAGAGAGATGTGAGGTGTTTTAGAGAGATGTGAGGTGTTTTAGATAGATGTGAGGTGTTTTAGAGAGATGTGAGTGTTTTAGAGAGAGATGTGAGGTGTTTTAGAGAGATGTGAGGTGTTTTAGAGATGTGAGGTGTTTTAGAGAGATGTGAGGTGTTTTCAAGAGATATGAGGTATTTTCGAGAAATGTGAGGTGTTTTAGAGAGATGTGAGGTATTTAATAGAGATGTGAGGTGTTTTAGAGAGATGTGAGTTGTTTTAGAGATGTGAGATGTTTTAGATAGATGTGAGGTGTTTTAGAGAGATGTGAGGTGTTTTAGAGAGATGTGAGGTGTTTTAGAGAGATGTGAGGTGTTTTAGAGATGTGAGGTGTTTTAGAGAGAGATGTGAGGTGTTTTAGATAGAGATGTGAGGTGTTTTAGAGAGAGATGTGAGGTGTTTTAGAGAGATGTGAGGTGTTTTAGAGATGTGAGGTGTTTTAGAGAGATGTGAGGTGTTTTAGAGAGATGTGAGGTGTTTTAGAGATGCGAGGTGTTTTAGAGAGATGTGAGGTGTTTTAGAGATGTGAGGTGTTTTAGAGAGATGTGAGGTGTTTTAGAGAGAGATGTGAGGTGTTTTAGATAGAGATGTGAGGTGTTTTCGAGAGAGATGTGAGGTGTTTTAGAGAGATGTGAGGTGTTTTAGAGATGTGAGGTGTTTTAGAGAGATGTGAGGTGTTTTAGAGAGATGTGAGGTGTTTTAGAGATGTGAGGTGTTTTCAAGAGATGTGAGGTGTTTTAGAGAGAGATGTGAGATGTTTTAGAGAGATGTGAGGTGTTTTAGAGAGAGATGTGAGGTGTTTTAGAGAGATGTGAGGTGTTTTAGAGAAGTGAGGTGTTTTCAAGAGATGTGAGGTGTTTTAGAGAGATGTGAGGTGTTTAGAGATGTGAGGTGTTTTAGAGAGATGTGAGGTGTTTTAGAGAGATGTGAGGTGTTTTAGAGAGATGTGAGCTGTTTTAGAGAGAGATGTAAGGTGTTTTAGAGAGAGATGTGATGTGTTTTAGAGAGAGATGTGAGGTGTTTTAGAGAGATGTGAGGTGTTTTAGAGGTGTGAGGTGTTTTAGAGAGATGTGAGGTGTTTTAGAGATGTGAGGTGTTTTAGAGAGAGATGTGAGGTGTTTTAGAGAGATGTGAGGTGTTTTAGAGAGATGTGAGGTGTTTTAGAGATGTGAGGTGTTTTAGAGATGTGAGGTGTTTTAGAGAGATGTGAGGTGTTTTAGAGAGATGTGAGGTGTTTTAGAGAGATGTGAGGTGTTTTAAAGAGAGATGTGATGTGTTTTAGAGAGATGTGAGGTGTTTTAGTGTTGTGAGGTGTTTTAGAGAGATGTGAGGTGTTTAATAGAGATGTTAAGTGTTTTAGAGAGCGATGTGAGGTGTTAGAGAGTCATGTGAGGTGTTTAATAGAGATGTGAGGTGTTTTAGAGATGTGAGGTGTTTTAGAGAGATGTGAGGGGTTTTAGAGAGAGATGTGAGGTGTTAGAGAGAGATGTGAGGTGTTAGAGAGAGATGTGAGGTGTTTAATAGAGATGTGAGGTGTTTTAGATAGATGTGAGGTGTTTTAGAGAGATGTGAGTGTTTTAGAGAGAGATGTGAGGTGTTTTAGAGAGATGTGAGGTGTTTTAGAGATGTGAGGTGTTTTAGAGAGATGTGAGGTGTTTTCAAGAGATATGAGGTATTTTCGAGAAATGTGAGGTGTTTTAGAGAGATGTGAGGTATTTAATAGAGATGTGAGGTGTTTTAGAGAGATGTGAGTTGTTTTAGAGATGTGAGATGTTTTAGATAGATGTGAGGTGTTTTAGAGAGATGTGAGGTGTTTTAGAGAGATGTGAGGTGTTTTAGAGAGATGTGAGGTGTTTTAGAGAGATGTGAGGTGTTTTAGAGATGTGAGGTGTTTTAGAGAGAGATGTGAGGTGTTTTAGATAGAGATGTGAGGTGTTTTAGAGAGAGATGTGAGGTGTTTTAGAGAGATGTGAGGTGTTTTAGAGATGTGAGGTGTTTTAGAGAGATGTGAGGTGTTTTAGAGAGATGTGAGGTGTTTTAGAGAGATGCGAGGTGTTTTAGAGAGATGTGAGGTGTTTTAGAGAGATGTGAGGTGTTTTAGAGAGATGTGAGGTGTTTTAGAGAGAGATGTGAGGTGTTTTAGATAGAGATGTGAGGTGTTTTCGAGAGAGATGTGAGGTGTTTTAGAGAGATGTGAGGTGTTTTAGAGATGTGAGGTGTTTTAGAGAGATGTGAGGTGTTTTAGAGAGATGTGAGGTGTTTTAGAGATGTGAGGTGTTTTCAAGAGATGTGAGGTGTTTTAGAGAGAGATGTGAGATGTTTTAGAGAGATGTGAGGTGTTTTAGAGAGAGATGTGAGGTGTTTTAGAGAGATGTGAGGTGTTTTAGAGAAGTGAGGTGTTTTCAAGAGATGTGAGGTGTTTTAGAGAGATGTGAGGTGTTTAGAGAGATGTGAGGTGTTTTAGAGAGATGTGAGGTGTTTTAGAGAGATGTGAGGTGTTTTAGAGATGTGAGCTGTTTTAGAGAGAGATGTAAGGTGTTTTAGAGAGAGATGTGATGTGTTTTAGAGAGAGATGTGAGGTGTTTTAGAGAGATGTGAGGTGTTTTAGAGGTGTGAGGTGTTTTAGAGAGATGTGAGGTGTTTTAGAGATGTGAGGTGTTTTAGAGAGAGATGTGAGGTGTTTTAGAGAGATGTGAGGTGTTTTAGAGAGATGTGAGGTGTTTTAGAGATGTGAGGTGTTTTAGAGAGATGTGAGGTGTTTTAGAGATGTGAGGTGTTTTAGAGAGATGTGAGGTGTTTTAGAGATGTGAGGTGTTTTAGAGAGAGATGTGAGGTGTTTTAGAGAGATGTGAGGTGTTGTAGTGTTGTGAGGTGTTTTAGAGAGATGTGAGGTGTTTAATAGAGATGTTAAGTGTTTTAGAGAGCGATGTGAGGTGTTAGAGAGTCATGTGAGGTGTTTAATAGAGATGTGAGGTGTTTTAGAGATGTGAGGTGTTTTAGAGAGATGTGAGGGGTTTTAGAGAGAGATGTGAGGTGTTAGAGAGAGATTTGAGGTGTTAGAGAGAGATGTGAGGTGTTTAATAGAGATGTGAGGTGTTTTAGAGATGTGAGTTTTTTTTTGAGAGATGTGAGGTGTTTTAGAGAGAGATGTGAGGTGTTTAATAGAGATGTGAGGTGTTTTAGAGATGTGAGGTGTTTTAGAGAGATGTGAGGTGTTTTAGAGAGAGATGTGAGGTGTTTTAGAGATGTGAGGTGTTTTAGAGAGATGTGAGGTGTTTTAGAGAGATGTGAGGTGTTTTAGAGACATGTGAGGTGTTTTAGAGAGATGTGAGGTGTTAGAGAGAGATGTGAGGTGTTTTAGAGATGTGAGGTGTTTTAGAGAGATGTGAGGTGTTTTAGAGATGTGAGGTGTTTTAGAGAGAGATGTGAGGTGTTTTAGAGAGATGTGAGGTGTTTAATATAGATGTGAGGTGTTTTAGAGAAATGTGAGGTGTTTTAGAGAGAGATGTGAGGTATTTTAGAGAGATGTGAGGTGTTTTAGATAGATGTGAGGTGTTTTAGAGAGATGTGAGTGTTTTAGAGAGAGATGTGAGGTGTTTTAGAGAGATGTGAGGTGTTTTAGAGATGTGAGGTGTTTTAGAGAGATGTGAGGTGTTTTCAAGAGATGTGAGGTATTTTCGAGAAATGTGAGGTGTTTTAGAGAGATGTGAGGTATTTAATAGAGATGTGAGGTGTTTTAGAGAGATGTGAGGTGTTTTAGAGAGATGTGAGGTATTTAATAGAGAAGTGAGGTGTTTTAGAGATGTGAGGTGTTTTAGAGAGAGATGTGAGGTGTTTTAGAGAGATGTGAGGTGTTTTAGAGAGAGATGTGAGGTGTTTTAGAGAGATGTGAGGTGTTTTAGAGAGAGATGTGAGGTGTTTTAGATAGAGATGTGTGTTGTTTTAGAGAGAGATGTGAGGTGTTTTAGAGAGATGTGAGGTGTTTTAGAGATGTGAGGTGTTTTAGAGAGATGTGAGGTGTTTTAGAGAGATGTGAGGTGTTTTAGATAGAGATGTGAGGTGTTTTAGAGAGAGATGTGAGGTGTTTTAGAGAGATGTGAGGTGTTTTAGAGATGTGAGGTGTTTTAGAGAGATGTGAGGTGTTTTAGAGAGATGTGAGGTGTTTTAGAGAGATGTGAGGTGTTTTAGAGATGTGAGTTGTTTTCAAGAGATGTGAGGTGTTTTAGAGAGAGATGTGAGATGTTTTAGAGAGATGTGAGGTGTTTTAGAGAGTGATGTGAGGTGTTTTAGAGAGATGTGAGGTGTTTTAGAGATGTGAGGTGTTTTCAAGAGATGTGAGGTGTTTTAGAGAGATGTGAGGTGTTTAGAGAGATGTGAGGTGTTTTAGAGAGATGTGAGGTGTTTTAGAGAGATGTGAGGTGTTTTAGAGAGATGTGAGCTGTTTTAGAGAGAGATGTAAGGTGTTTTAGAGAGAGATGTGTTGTGTTTTAGAGAGAGATGTGAGGTGTTTTAGAGAGATGTGAGGTGTTTTAGAGGTGTGAGGTGTTTTAGAGAGATGTAAGGTGTTTTAGAGATGTGAGGTGTTTTAGAGAGAGATGTGATGTGTTTTAGAGAGATGTGAGGTGTTTTAGAGAGATGTGAGGTGTTTTAGAGAGATGTGAGGTGTTTTAGAGATGTGAGGTGTTTTAGAGAGATGTGAGGTGTTTTAGAGATGTGAGGTGTTTTAGAGAGAGATGTGAGGTGTTTTAGAGAGATGTGAGATGTTTTAGAGGTGTGAGGTGTTTTAGAGAGATGTGAGGTGTTTAAGAGATGTGAGGTGTTTTAGAGAGATGTGAGGTGTTTTAGAGAGATGTGAGGTGTTTTAGAGATGTGAGGTGTTTTAGAGATGTGAGGTGTCTTAGAGATGTGAGGTGTTTTAGAGAGATGTGGGGTGTTTTAGAGATTTGGGTTGTTTTAGAGATGTGAGGTGTTTTAGAGAGATGTGAGGTGTTTTAGAGAGAGATGTGATGTGATTTAGAGAGATGTGACATGTTTTAGAGATGTGAGGTGTTTTAGAGAGAGATGTGAGGTGTTTTAGAGATGTGAGGTGTTTTAGAGAGATGTGGGGTGTTTTAGAAATGTGAGGTGTTTTAGAGAGATGTGGGGTGTTTTAGAGATTTGGTTTGTTTTAGAGATGTGAGGTGTTTTAGAGAGAGATGTGAGGTGTTTTAGAGATGTGAGGTGTTTTAGATGTGAGGTGTTTTAGAGAGAGATGTGATGTGATTTAGAGAGATGTGACGTGTTTTAGAGATGTGAGGTGTTTTAGAGAGAGATGTGATGTGTTTTGGAGATGTGAGGTGTTTTAGAGAGATGTCAGTTGTTTTAGAGAGATGTTTCCTCATCAATGTACACATATTGTGTGTAGATTGATGAGAGTTTTTATTTATTTAATCAATTTTAGAATACGGCTGTAAACGTAACAAAATGTGGAAAAAGTACAAGGTTTTCATACCTTCCGAATGTGTTGGTTGGTGCAGCCAGACAGTAGTGCTACCCCAGCAGCCAGTCAGGTCTGTTGTTATAGGACAGCTCTGGAATGTACAACCATATCTGCTCCAATCAGAGAGCTTAGAGCTGGCCACTGGCCGATCAGACTAGATAGACAAGATAATCTCTCATATTCCTATTATAATCCTCATAGTCCATCATCCACATAAACAGAGTAATTATCTAGTACAGGGGTATATATAGTACGCATACCATTAAGACACAGGGCCCAGATATACAGTAAGGATGGTATTAAGACACAGGGCCCAGATATACAGTAAGGATGGTATTAAGACACAGGGCCCAGATATACAGTAAGGATGGTATTAAAACACAGGGCCCAGATATACATTAAGGATGGTATTAAAACACAGGGCCCTTGGTTTACAGTAAGGATTGTATTAAAACACAGTGCCCAGATATACAGTAAGGATGGTATTAAGACACAGGGCCCAGATATACAGTAAGGATGGTATTAAAACACAGGGCCCAGATATACATTAAGGATGGTATTAAAACACAGGGCCCTTGGTTTACAGTAAGGATTGTATTAAAACACAGTGCCCAGATATACAGTAAGGATGGTATTAAAACACAGGGCCCTAGGTTTACAGTAAGGATTGTATTAAAACACAGTGCCCAGATATACAGTAAGGATGGTATTAAAACACAGGGCCCTTGGTTTACAGTAAGGATTGTATTAAAACACAGTGCCCAGATATACAGTAAGGATGGTATTAAAACACAGGGCCCTAGGTTTACAGTAAATATACTATCAGGTAACATTTCATTTAGTGCACGTTGTTGCCAGAAAGAAATGACTGCAATCACAGATTGGAGCAATTCTGAAGTCACATTCTAGAACGGTGGTTCAGAATCAGAACTCAACATTGGAATGTTGTGGATAAAATCCAAAGATCTTTATAAACATTTAGCAACATGTTGAAACTGTTGACTGGGACACTGTAGTAACGTGTTCTAAAATTTAGCAATTCTAGCTAGGGGGGGGGGGGACAACAGCATCAATCCGACTTCATCTTTTTTAAAGAGATAAATACCAGTAGCACCCCTTATCCAACAGGCTTTGGGCCAAACCTAGCCTGACATCCCCTCTCCTCCCTGCTCCCAAGATGACATCTGTTTTCCATACAGTGCTTCAAACACTGTTTATATGTGTGGGTCGACAGTGGAGTGAGAGGGAATTCCTCTGTCACGTTGGGCTAGTCTAAACCAGGGCCGTAATAGGAGCAGAGCAGGATGGACCACTGAAGAGTGAGAGAGCAGAACCAGGGAATTCTAAAGAGTATAGCAATTGTGGGATAATGCCAGCTCGGGAACTGAGCCAAGGTGTTAGGGAGAGGGACAGAGAGAAAGAGGGGAGGGAGAGAAGGAGACAGGAGAGGGAGAGAGGAAGTGAGAAAAAGGGGACGAAAAGGAGAGAGAGAGAGAGAGAGAGACAGAGACAGAGAGGGAGAGAGAGAGACAGACAGACAGACAGCGAGAGTTAGAGATAGCGACAGAGAGACAGAGAGAGACAGAGAGAGAGAGAGAGAGAGAGAGAGAGAGACAGAGAGAGACAGCGAGAGACAGAGAGAGACAGAGAGAGACAGCGAGAGAGAGAGAAGAGAGAGAGAGAGAGAGAGAGAGAGAGAGAGAGAGAGAGAGAGAGAGAGAGAGAGAGAGAGAGAGAGAGAGAGGGATCTTACATGTTGCCGCAAGAAAAGGACAACCAGTGCAGAATAAACACCATTGTAAATACAGCCCATATTTATTTTTGTACTTTAACTAGTTGCACATCATTACAACACTGTATATAGACATAATATGACATTAACTTCTGTGAGTGTAATTTTTTATTTCACTTTTGTTTGTTATCTATTTCACTTGCTTTGGCAATGTAAACATAAGTTTCCCATGCCAATAAAACCCCTTAAATTTTATTTAAATTTAATAGAGAGCGAGAGAGAACTAGAAGCCTTGTCCAGAAACTAATCAGTTAAGCTTTTTTAGACTGTATTGGAAATGACAGCATTTCTTTCAAAGGACAGCTGTGGAACAATTTCTGGAGAGGAACTATATTGACTTCTTGAAAAATATTGATGATTCTCGTTCTTATTACTCTCTCTCTTTCCCTCTTTCTCTCTTTCTCTCTTCCCCTCTCTCTGTCTCTTTCTCTCTCTCTCCTCTCTCTCTGCATCTCTCTCTTCCTGTCTACTCTCTCTTCATCTCTCTCTTCCTGTGAAATAAACAATAAAAATTAACAGTAAACATTACACACACAGAAGTTTCAAAACAATAAATACATTACAAATGTCATAATATATATATACAGTGTTTTAACAATGTACAAATGGTTAAAGGACACAAGATAAAATAAATAAGCATAAATATGGGTTGTATTTACAATGGTGTTTGTTCTTCACTGGTTGCCCTTTTCTCGTGGCAACAGGTCACAAATCTTGCTGCTGTGATGGCACACTGTGGAATTTCACCCAGTAGATATGGGAGTTTTTCAAAATTGGATTTGTTTTCAAATTCTTTGTGGATCTGTGTAATCAGAGGAAAATATGTCTCTCAAATATGGTCATACATTGGGGAGGAGGTTAGGAAGTGCAGCTCAGTTTCCACCTCATTTTGTGGGCAGTGTGCACATAGCTTGTCTTATCTTGAGAGCCATGTCTGCCTACGGCGGCCAATCTCAATAGCAAGGCTATGCTCACTGAGTCTTTCTCCATGTCTCCTCTCTCTTCATCACTCTCTTCCTGTCACCTCTCTCTTCATCTCTCTCCCTCCTTGTCTCCTCTCTCTCCACCTCTCTCTCTCCCTGTCTCCTCTCTCTCCACCTCTCTCTCTCCATGTCTCCTCTCTCTTCATCTCTCTCTCTCCCTGTCTCCTCTCTCTCCACCTCTCTCTCTCCCTGTCTCCTCTCTCTTCATCTCTCTCTCTCCCTGTCTCCTCTCTCTTCACCTCTCCCTCCTTGTCTCCTCTCTCTCCAACTCTCTCTCTCCCTGTCTCCTCTCTCTCCACCTCTCTCTCTCCATGTCTCCCTCTCTTCATCTCTCTCTCTCCCTGTCTCCTCTCTCTCCACCTCTCTCTCTCCCTGTCTCCTCTCTCTTCATCTCTCTCTCTCCCTGTCTCCTCTCTCTTCACCTCTCTCTCTCTGTCTCCTCTCTCTTCATCTCTCTCCCTGTCTCTTCTCTCTTAACCTCTCTCTCTCCATGTCTCTCTCTCCACCTCTCTCTCTCCATGTCTCCTCTCTCTCCACCTCTCTCTCTTTCCCTGTCTCCTCTCTCTCCACATCTCTCTCTCCATGTCTCCTCTCTCTCCACCTCTCTCTCTCCATGTCTCTCTCTCCACCTCTCTCTCTCCATGTATCCTCTCTCCACCCTCTCTCTCCCTGTCTCCCCCTCTCTCCACCTCTCTCTATCTCTCCCTGTCTCCTCTCTCTTCATCTCTCTCCCTCCCTGTCTCCTCTCTCTCACCTCTCTCTCTCCCTGTCTCCTCTCTCTCCACCTCTCTCTCTCTGTGTCTCTTCTCTCTTCATCTCTCTCTCTCCCTGTCTCCACCTCTCTCTCTCTCTATGTCTCCTCTCTCTTCATCTCTCTCTCCCTTGTCTCCTCTCTCTCCACCTCTCTCCATGTCTCTCTCTCCACCTCTCTCTCTCCATGTCTCCTTTCTCTCCACTCTCTCTCTGTGTCTCTTCTCTCTTCATCTCTCTCTCCCTGTCTCCATATCTCTCTCCATGTCTCCTCTCTCTTCATCTCTCTCTCCCTGTCTCCTCTCTCTCCACCTCTCTCTCCATGTCTCCTCTCTCTTCATCTCTCTCTCTCCCTTGTCTCCTCTCTCTCCACCTCTCTCTCCATGTCTCCTCTCTCTTCATCTCTCTCTCTCCCTGTCTCCATATCTCTCTCTATGTCTCCTCTCTCTCCACCTCTCTTTCTCCATGTCTCCTCTCTCTTCAACTCTCTCACTCCCTGTCTCCTCTCTCTCCACATCTCCCTCTCCCTTCTCCTTTCTCTCGACCTCTCTCTCCATGTCTCCTCTCTCTTCATCTCTCTCTCTCCCTGTCTCCTCTCTCTTCACCTCTCCCTCCTTGTCTCCTCTCTCTCCAACTCTCTCTCTCCCTGTCTCCTCTCTCTCCACCTCTCTCTCTCCATGTCTCCTCTCTCTTCATCTCTCTCTCTCCCTGTCTCCTCTCTCTCCACCTCTCTCTCTCCCTGTCTCCTCTCTCTTCATCTCTCTCTCTCCCTGTCTCCTCTCTCTTCACCTCTCTCTCTGTCTCCTCTCTCTTCATCTCTCTCCCTGTCTCTTCTCTCTTAACCTCTCTCTCTCCATGTCTCTCTCTCCACCTCTCTCTCTCCATGTCTCCTCTCTCCACTCTCTCTCTTTCCCTGTCTCCTCTCTCTCCACATCTCTCTCTCCATGTCTCCCTCTCTCCACCTCTCTCTCTCCATGTCTCTCTCTCCACCTCTCTCTCTCCATGTATCCTCTCTCCACCTCTCTCTCCCTGTCTCCCCTCTCTCCACCTCTCTCTATCTCTCCCTGTCTCCCTCTCTTCATCTCTCTCCCTCCCTGTCTCCTCTCTCTCACCTCTCTCTCTCCCTGTCTCCTCTCTCTCCACCTCTCTCTCTCTGTGTCTCTTCTCTCTTCATCTCTCTCTCTCCCTGTCTCCACCTCTCTCTCTCTATGTCTCCCTCTCTTCATCTCTCTCTCCCTTGTCTCCTCTCTCTCCACTCTCTCTCCATGTCTCTCTCTCCACCTCTCTCTCCATGTCTCCTTTCTCTCCACCTCTCTCTCTGTGTCTCTTCTCTCTTCATCTCTCTCTCTCCCTGTCTCCATATCTCTCTCCATGTCTCCTCTCTCTTCATCTCTCTCTCTCCCTGTCTCCTCTCTCTCCACCTCTCTCTCCATGTCTCCTCTCTCTTCATCTCTCTCTCTCCCTTGTCTCCTCTCTCTCCACCTCTCTCTCTCCATGTCTCCTCTCTCTTCATCTCTCTCTCTCCCTGTCTCCATATCTCTCTCTATGTCTCCTCTCTCTCCACCTCTCTTTCTCCATGTCTCCTCTCTCTTCAACTCTCTCACTCCCTGTCTCCTCTCTCTCCACATCTCCCTCTCCCTTCTCCTTTCTCTCGACCTCTCTCTCCATGTTTCCTCTCTCTTCATCTCTCTCACTCCCTGTCTCCTCTCTCTTCACCTCTCTCACTCCCTGTCTCCTCTCCACCTCTCTCTCTCCCTGTCTCCTCTCTCTCCACCTCTCTCTCTCCATGTCTCCACTCTCTCCACCTCTCTCTCCATGTCTCTCTCTCCACCTCTCTCTCCATGTCTCCTCTCTCCACCTCTCTCTCCCTGTCTCCTCTCTCTCCACCTCTCTCTCTCCCTGTCTCCTCTCTCTCCACCTCTCTCTCTCCCTTCTCCTCTCTCTTCATCTCTCTCCCTCCCTGTCTCCTCTCTCTCCACCTCTCTCTCTCCATGTCTTCTCTCTTGTCAACTCTCTCCCTCAATCTCTCCTCGCTCTCTCTTCTCTCTTCACCTCCCTCTTTCCATCTCTCCTCTGCCCTCTGGTTAAATAAGTAGAGCTGCCTAGTTTACTGCATCCTCAGCATTTCTCTGGAGCAGGCCTCAACAAGGGGAGGCTGCCAGGCAGAACCGCAGACACACATATACACACACACACACATCGTCACGTGCACGCATATACACACACATTAACGGGCCCACATGAACACATGTATGCCATTGTACACTCACACACTGACACGCAGGCATACCATCGCCTCTTAATTACATGATCACATGGCCATTATTCCAAGTCATTATTCCATCTAATTACAGACATACAGTACGCAGACTGTTAGTTAGGGCTCTATACTGTATTCCACTGGGAATGGAGCCTAAAACCAACTGGTGAACAGGTCATATCCTGCACAGGTTTATTTCACACCGTAGCACACAAGGAAAACAGTATACCACTATCTACAGTATACCACTATCTACAGTATACCACTATCTACAGTATACCACTATCTACAGTATACAGTATACCACTATCTACAGTATACCACTATCTACAGTATACCACTATCTACAGTATACCACTATCTACAGTATACAGTATACCACTATCTACAGTATACCACTATCTACAGTATACCACTATCTACAGTATACAGAATACCACTATCTACAGTATACCACTATCTACAGTATACAGTATACCACTATCTACAGAATACCACTATCTACAGTATACCACTATCTACAGTATACCACTATCTACAGTATACAGAATACCACTATCTACAGTATACCACTATCTACAGTATACCACTATCTACAGTATACCACTATCTACAGTATACCACTATCTACAGTATACAGTATACCACTATCTACAGTATACCACTATCTACAGTATACCACTATCTACAGTATACCACTATCTACAGTATACCACTATCTACAGTATACAGAATACCACTATCTACAGTATACCACTATCTACAGTATACCACTATCTACAGTATACCACTATCTACAGTATACCACTATCTACAGTATACAGTATACCACTATCTACAGTATACCACTATCTACAGTATACAGAATACCACTATCTACAGTATACCACTATCTACAGTATACCACTATCTACAGTATACAGAATACCACTATCTACAGTATACCACTATCTACAGTATACCACTATCTACAGTATACCACTATCTACAGTATACCACTATCTACAGTATACAGTATACCACTATCTACAGTATACCACTATCTACAGTATACAGAATACCACTATCTACAGTATACCACTATCTACAGTATACCACTATCTACAGTATACAGTATACCACTATCTACAGTATACCACTATCTACAGTATACCACTATCTACAGTATACAGTATACCACTATCTACAGTATACCACTATCTACAGTATACAGTATACCACTATCTACAGAATACCACTATCTACAGTATACAGTATACCACTATCTACAGAATACCACTATCTACAGTATACAGTATACCACTATCTACAGTATACCACTATCTACAGTATACCACTATCTACAGTATACAGTATACCACTATCTACAGTATACAGTATACCACTATCTACAGTATACAGTATACCACTATCTACAGTATACCACTATCTACAGTATACAGTATACCACTATCTACAGTATACAGTATACCACTATCTACAGTATACAGTATACCACTATCTACAGTATACAGTATACCACTATCTACAGTATACAGTATACCACTATCTACAGTATACCACTATCTACAGTATACCACTATCTACAGTATACAGTATACCACTATCTACAGTATACCACTATCTACAGTATACAGTATACCACTATCTACAGTATACAGTATACCACTATCTACAGTATACCACTATCTACAGTATACAGTATACCACTATCTACAGTATACAGTATGCCACTATCTACAGTATACAGTATACCACTATCTACAGTATACCACTATCTACAGTATACCACTATCTACAGTATACAGTATACCACTATCTACAGTATACCACTATCTACAGTATACAGTATACCACTATCTACAGTATACAGTATACCACTATCTACAGTATACAGTATACCACTATCTACAGTATACAGTATACCACTATCTACAGTATACAGTATACCACTATCTACAGTATACAGTATACCACTATCTACAGTATACAGTATACCACTATCTACAGTATACAGTATACCACTATCTACAGTATACCACTATCTACAGTATACCACTAACCTACAGTATACAGTATACCACTATCTACAGTATACCACTATCTACAGTATACCACTATCTACAGTATACAGAATACCACTATCTACAGTATACCACTATCTACAGTATACAGTATACCACTATCTACAGTATACCACTATCTACAGTATACCACTATCTACAGTATACAGAATACCACTATCTACAGTATACAGAATACCACTATCTACAGTATACCACTATCTACAGTATACCACTATCTACAGTATACAGAATACCACTATCTACAGTATACAGTATACCACTATCTACAGTATACAGTACACGACTGTCTACAGTATACCACTATCTACAGTATACCACTATCTACAGTATACCACTATCTACAGTATACCACTATCTACAGTATACAGTATACCACTATCTACAGTATACAGTATACCACTATCTACAGTATACATTATACAGTATACCACTATCTACAGTATACAGTATACCACTATCTACAGTATACAGTATACCACTATCTACAGTATACATTATACAGTATACCACTATCTACAGTATACAGTATACCACTATCTACAGTATACAGTATACCACTATCTACAGTATACAGTATACCACTATCTACAGTATACAGTATACCACTATCTACAGTATACAGAATACCACTATCTACAGTATACAGTATACCACTATCTACAGTATACAGTATACCACTATCTACAGTATACCACTATCTACAGTATACCACTATCTACAGTATACCACTATCTACAGTATACAGTATACCACTATCTACAGTATACAGTATACCACTATCTACAGTATACAGTATACCACTATCTACAGTATACAGTATACCACTATCTACATTATACAGTATACCACTATCTACAGTATACAGTATACCACTATCTACAGTATACAGTATACCACTATCTACAGTATACAGTATACCACTATCTACAGTATACAGTATACCACTATCTACAGTATACAGTATACCACTATCTACAGTATACAGTATACCACTATCTACAGTATACAGTATACCACTATCTACAGTATACAGTATACCACTATCTACAGTATACAGTATACCACTATCTACAGTATACAGAATACCACTATCTACAGTATACAGTATACCACTATCTACAGTATACAGTATACCACTATCTACAGTATACCACTATCTACAGTATACCACTATCTACAGTATACCACTATCTACAGTATACAGTATACCACTATCTACAGTATACAGTATACCACTATCTACAGTATACAGTATACCACTATCTACAGTATACAGTATACCACTATCTACAGTATACCACTATCTACAGTATACAGTATACCACTATCTACAGTATACAGTATACCACTATCTACAGTATACCACTATCTACAGTATACCACTATCTACAGTATACCACTATCTACAGTATACCACTATCTACAGTATACAGTATACCACTATCTACAGTATACCACTATCTACAGTATACCACTATCTACAGTATACCACTATCTACAGTATACAGTATACCACTATCTACAGTATACCACTATCTACAGTATACCACTATCTACAGTATACCACTATCTACAGTATACAGTATACCACTATCTACAGTATACCACTATCTACAGTATATAGTATACCACTATCTACAGTATACAGTATACCACTATCTACAGTATACCACTATCTACAGTATATAGTATACCACTATCTACAGTATACAGTATACCACTATCTACAGTATACCACTATCTACAGTATATAGTATACCACTATCTACAGTATACAGTATACCACTATCTACAGTATACCACTATCTACAGTATACCACTATCTACAGTATACAGTATACCACTATCTACAGTATACAGTATACCACTATCTACAGTATACCACTATCTACAGTATATAGTATACCACTATCTACAGTATACAGTATACCACTATCTACAGTATACCACTATCTACAGTATACCACTATCTACAGTATACAGTATACCACTATCTACAGTATACCACTATCTACAGTATACCACTATCTACAGTATACAGTATACCACTATCTACAGTATACCACTATCTACAGTATACAGTATACCACTATCTACAGTATACCACTATCTACAGTATACAGTATACCACTATCTACAGTATACCACTATCTACAGTATACAGTATACCACTATCTACAGTATACCACTATCTACAGTATACAGTATACCACTATCTACAGTATACCACTATCTACAGTATACAGTATACCACTATCTACAGTATACCACTATCTACAGTATACAGTATACCACTATCTACAGTATACCACTATCTACAGTATACCACTATCTACAGTATACCACTATCTACAGTATACCACTATCTACAGTATACAGTATACCACTATCTACAGTATACCACTATCTACAGTATACCACTATCTACAGTATACCACTATCTACAGTATACCACTATCTACAGTATACAGAATACCACTATCTACAGTATACAGTATACCACTATCTACAGTATACAGTACACGACTGTCTACAGTATACCACTATCTACAGTATACCACTATCTACAGTATACCACTATCTACAGTATACCACTATCTACAGTATACAGTATACCACTATCTACAGTATACATTATACAGTATACCACTATCTACAGTATACATTATACAGTATACCACTATCTACAGTATACAGTATACCACTATCTGCAGAATACCACTATCTACAGTATACCACTATCTACAGTATACAGTATACCACTATCTACAGTATACCACTATCTACAGTATACAGTATACCACTATCTACAGTATACCACTATCTACAGTATACAGAATACCACTATCTACAGTATACAGTATACCACTATCTACAGTATACCACTATCTACAGTATACCACTATCTACAGTATAACACTATCTACAGTATACAGAATACCACTATCTACAGAATACCACTATCTACAGTATACCACTATCTACAGTATACCACTATCTACAGTATACAGTATACCACTATCTACAGTATACCACTATCTACAGTATACAGTATACCACTATCTACAGTATACAGAATACCACTATCTACAGTATACAGTATACCACTATCTACAGTATACCACTATCTACAGTATACCACTATCTACAGTATACAGTATACCACTATCTACAGTATACAGTATACCACTATCTACAGTATACCACTATCTACAGTATACAGAATACCACTATCTACAGTATACAGTATACCACTATCTACAGTATACCACTATCTACAGTATACCACTATCTACAGTATACAGTATACCACTATCTACAGTATACAGTATACCACTATCTACAGTATACCACTATCTACAGTATACAGTATACCACTATCTACAGTATACAGTATACCACTATCTACAGTATACAGTATACCACTATCTACAGTATACCACTATCTACAGTATACCACTATCTACAGTATACAGTATACCACTAACCTACAGTATACCACTATCTACAGTATATCACTATCTACAGTATATAGTATACCACTATCTACAGTATACCACTATCTACAGTATACAGTATACCACTATCTACAGTATACCACTATCTACAGTATACAGTATACCACTATCTACAGTATACCACTATCTACAGTATACCACTATCTACAGTATACAGTATACCACTATCTACAGTATACCACTATCTACAGTATACCACTATCTACAGTATACAGTATACCACTATCTACAGTATACCACTATCTACAGTATACAGTATACCACTATCTACAGTATACCACTATCTACAGTATACCACTATCTACAGTATACAGTATACCACTATCTACAGTATACAGTATACCACTATCTACAGTATACCACTATCTACAGTATACCACTATCTACAGTATACCACTATCTACAGTATACAGTATACCACTATCTACAGTATACAGTATACCACTATCTACAGTATACCACTATCTACAGTATACCACTATCTACAGTATACCACTATCTACAGTATACAGTATACCACTATCTACAGTATACAGTATACCACTATCTACAGTATACCACTATCTACAGTATACCACTATCTACAGTATACCACTATCTACAGTATACCACTATCTACAGTATACAGTATACCACTATCTACAGTATACAGTATACCACTGTCTACAGTATACAGTATACCACTATCTACAGTATACCACTATCTACAGTATACCACTATCTACAGTATACAGTATACCA
>NW_027000298.1:171969-204469 GCF_036934945.1 Oncorhynchus masou masou
CACACACACACACACACACATACACACACACACACACACACACACACACACACACACACACACACACACACACACACACACACACACACACACACACACCGTAACAACACACACACACACACACACCGTAACAACACACACACACACACCTAAACAACACACACACACACCGAAACAACACACACACGCACACACACACCGAAACAACACACACACACACCGAAACAACACACACACACACACACACACCGAAACAACACACACACACACACACACACTGTTATGGGATTTTCTTTATGAATAATGACTAAATGACATATATGGCACTATAACTGGCAAGAAGTCTATCCTGTCTTTCTAGTAGTGTTAAATAATGTTTGTTCATTAGGAAGGGGTTATATGGCATGTACCTAGTAAGAAAGGAGTCTATGTGGAGGTAGAAGGAGAACGGAGAGGAGCATTAACCTATGTTGGAACCGACCTGGATGTAAATCTGTGGAGATAAGAGAGGACAGGGAGAGCCCCTCCAGAGCGCTAGTATCTGTGGGAGCCTGGAACTGTCAGCTGAGGGGTTATAAACTGTGGTGAGACTCATGAGAAAATCCCTATGTTGGTGTGTATGTATTTGCGTAGTTTAGGATGGTATAAAATGAATGTATTTGTGAAAACTCTCGCAAATAAATCTGGATCTGATCAATTGTGAGCTGGGAATTCTGTCTGTTTTTTTTCAGACCAGAACTTTACAACCTCTGGGTATCAGACAAATAAACATAAATTGGAATCTATGAACATTGATTACAAAATTACTTAACACACACACACAACGAAACAACACACACACACACACAGGCATGCACACACGGGTGAACGCGCACACGCATGCACTGACAACAAACACACACACACGCAAACTCAACAAGCCTTTATATATTGACTTGAACTTCAGGTGCTGCTGCTCACAGTTTCCCCATATTAATAACCTACCTAGCTACAATACAGCAACCAAATCACCCACACTGAAAATAGCTATGTCGTTTTTATGTTGGAGTAGGAAGCACAGTAATTACTTACAGCAGCAGAGTTCTACAGTAGAGTTCTACAGGAGAGGTTTACAGGAGAGTTCTAGCGGAGAGTGTTACAGGATAGTTCTACAGGAGAGTTCTACAGGAGAGTGTTACGGGAGAGTTCTACAGGAGAGTTCTACAGGAGAGTTCTACAGGAGAGTTCTACAGGAGAGTTCTACAAGAGAGTTCTACAGGAGAGTTCTACAGGAGAGTTCTACAGGAGAGGTTTACAGGAGAGTTCAACAGGAGAGTTCTTCATCGCATCATCACTGGTCTCAATTTACTGTTGCTAGGTAGAATAGTAAAATACACAGAAGAATACACAACATTTCTAAATGGGGCTGTTCATCATCAGTATTTGTGTTCCTATGTTAGTCACTTGACAGTCATTCAATTAGCCATGTCAGCTAACAATTTTCAAGCCAGTAATCTAAACGTGTAGTAATGAATACTATTCATATGGACTCTATTCATATGGACTATATACATATGGACTCTATACTGTACATATGGACTCTATTCATATGGACTCTATTCATTTGGACTATTCATATGGACTCTAAACATATAGACTCTATAAATATTGACTCTATACTGTACATATGGACTCTATTCATATGGACTCTATTCATATGGACTCTATATATATGGACTCTATACATATGGACTCTATATATATGGACTCTATACATATGGACTCCATACAATTGGACTCTATTCATATGGACTCTATACATATGGACTCGATACATATGGACTCTATACATTTGGACTCTATTTATATGGACTCTATTCATATGGACTCTATACATATGGACTCTATACATATGGACTCTATACTGTACTTATGGACTCTATTCATATGGACTCTATTCATATGGACTCTATTCATATGGACTCTATTCATATGGACTCTATTCATATGGACTCTATACATATGTACTCTATACATATGGACTCTATTTATATGGACTCTATTCATATGGACTCTATTCATATGGACTCTATTCATATGGACTCTATACATATGGACTCTACTCATATGGTCTCTATTCATATGGACTCTGTTCATATGGACTCTATTCATATGGACTCTATACATATGGACTCAATACATATGGACTCCATAGATATGGACTCTACTCATATGGTCTCTCTACATATGGACTCTATTCATAATTGACATCGCTTAAGTCGAGGATTGGTAGGATGGTCAGTTTTACTAGGGAATGTTTGGCAGCATGAGTGAAGAATGCTTTGTTGTGAAATAGGAAGCTGATTCTAGATTTTATTTTGGATCGAGAATGTTTAATGTGAGTCTGGACAGAGTTTACAGTCTAGCCAGACACCTAGGTGTTTCTGTCAGAACCGTCCATAGTAGTGATGCTAGTCAGCGGGCGGGTGCGGGCAGCGATTGAAGAGCATGCATTTAGTTTTGCTAGCATTTAAGAGCAGCTGGAGACCACGGAAGAGGAGTTGTGTAGCATTGAAGCTAGTCTGGAGGTTTGTTAACACAGTGTCTAAAGAAGGGCCAGAAGTCTACAGAATGGTGTCCTCTGCATAGAGGTGAATCAGAGACTCACCAGCAGCAAGGCCGTGTGTAGGGCTCTCTCCCATATTGTCTACTCCTCAGGCCTTGTGTAGGGCTCTCTCCCAACTAGTCTACTCCCCAGGCCGTCTGTAGGGCTCTCTCCCATCTAGTCTACTCCCAGGCCTTGTGTAGGGCTCTCTCCCATCTAGTCTACTCCCCAGGCCTTGTGTAGGGCTCTCTCCCATCTAGTCTACTCCTCAGGCCGTGTGTAGGGCTCTCTCCCATCTAATCTACTCCCCAGGCCGTCTGTAGGGCTCTCTCCCATCTAGTCTACTCCCCAGGCCGTGTGTAGGGCTCTCTCCCATCTAATCTACTCCCCAGGCCGTGTGTAGGGCTCTCTCCCATCTAGTCTACTCCTCAGGCCTTGTGTAGGGCTCTCTCCCATATTGTCTACTCCTCAGGCCTTGTGTAGGGCTCTCTCCCATCTAATCTACTCCCCAGGCCGTGTGTAGGGCTCTCTCCCATCTAATCTACTCCCCAGGCCGTGTGTAGGGCTCTCTCCCATCTAGTCTACTCCTCAGGCCGTCTGTAGGGCTCTCTCCCATCTAGTCTACTCCCCAGGCCTTGTGTAGGGCTCTCTCCCATCTAGTCTACTCCCCAGGCCTTGTGTAGGGCTCTCTCCCATCTAGTCTACTCCCAAGGCCGTGTGTAGGGCTCTCTCCCATCTAGTCTACTCCCCAGGCCTTGTGTAGGGCTCTCTCCCATCTAGTCTACTCCCCAGGCCGTGTGTAGGGCTCTCTCCCATCTAGTCTACTCCTCAGGCCGTGTGTAGGGCTCTCTCCCATCTAGTCTACTCCTCAGGCCGTGTGTAGGGCTCTCTCCCATCTAGTCTACTCCCCAGGCCGTGTGTAAGGCTCTCTCCCATCTAGTCTACTCCCCAGGCCGTGTGTAGGGCTCTCTCCCATCTAGTCTACTCCCCAGGCCGTGGGTAGGGCTCTCTCCCATCTAGTCTACTCCTCAGGCCGTGTGTAGGGCTCTCTCCCATCTAATCTACTCCCCAGGCCGTGTGTAGGGCTCTCTCCCAACTAGTCTACTCCCCAGGCCGTCTGTAGGGCTCTCTCCCATCTAGTCTACTCCCCAGGCCGTGTGTAGGGCTCTCTCCCATCTAGTCTACTCCTCAGGCCGTGTGTAAGGCTCTCTCACATTGAGGACCCACCATATGGTGAACTCCCATAAAGACAGGCTTTACTGTCCGTTCTCCGGGTCACTAGCTCAGGCCTCGGCCACAGCACTGTTTCCTGTCTCCTGTTTCCTGTTTCTCGTCTCCTGCCTCTCACTGCTAGCCAAAACCTTCTGCCTCCCTGGTCCTCCCGCCGCAGCTGAAACAGTATTGACTAGCTTCATTCACAACCCCCCTGAGACACACACACACACACACACACACAAACACACACACAAACACACACACACACACACACTCTCTCTCTATTTCTCTCTCTCACACTCTTTCGTACAGCCTTCCTCCATCTCCCTCAATCTGTCTTTAACTCACTCCTTCCCTCCAACTCCCTGGTGGGAAGACACAATGAGGTGCAGATGTTGTGTTGAGGGCCCTGGTCAGATGTTATGTTGAGGGCCCTGGTCAGATGTTGTGTTGAGGGCCTTGGTCAGATGTTGTGTTGAGTGCCCTGGTCAGATGTTGTGTTGAGGGCCCTTGTCAGATGTTGTGTTGAGGGCCCTGGTCAGATGTTGTACTCAGGGCCCTGGTCAGATGTTGTGTTGAGGGCCTCGGTCAGATGTTGTGTTGAGGGCCCTGGTCAGATGTTGTGCTGAGGGCCCTGGTCAGATGTTGAGTTGAGGGCCCTGGTCAGATGTTGTGTTGAGGGCCCTGGTCAGATGTTGTGCTGGGGGCCCTGGTCAGATGTTGTGATGATGGCCCTGGTCAGACATTGTGTTGAGGGCCCTGGTCAGATGTTATGCTGAGGGCCCTGGTCAGACATTGTGTTGAGGGCCCTGGTCAGATGTTGAGTTGTGGGCCCTGGTCAGATGTTGAGTTGAGGGCCCTGGTCAGATGTTGAGTTGAGGGCCCTGGTCAGATATTGTGTTGAGGGCCCTGGTCAGATATTGTATTGAGGGCCCTGGTCAGATATTGTGTTGAGGGCTTTGGTCAGATATTGGTTTGAGGGCCCTGGTCAGATATTGTGTTGAGGGCCCTGGTGAGATATTGTGTTGAGGGCCCTGGTCAGATGTTGAGTTGTGGGCCCTGGTCAGATGTTGAGTTGAGGGCCCTGGTCAGATGTTGAGTTGAGGGCCCTGGTCAGATATTGTGTTGAGGGCCCTGGTCAGATATTGTATTGAGGGCCCTGGTCAGATATTGTGTTGAGGGCTTTGGTCAGATATTGGTTTGAGGGCCCTGGTCAGATATTGTGTTGAGGGCCCTGGTCAGATGTTGTGTTGAGGGCCCTGGACAGATGTTGTGTTGAGGGCCTTGGTCAGATTTTGTGTTGAGGGCCCTGGTCAGATGTTGTGCTGAGGGCCCTTGTCAGATGTTGTGTTGAGGGCCCTGGTCAGATGTTGTACTCAGGGCCCTGGTCAGATGTTGAGTTGAGGGCCCTGGTCAGATATTGTATTGAGGGCCCTGGTCAGATATTGTGTTGAGGGCTTTGGTCAGATATTGGTTTGAGGGCCCTGGTCAGATATTGTATTGAGGGCCCTGGTCAGATATTGTGTTGAGGGCTTTGGTCAGATATTGGTTTGAGGGCCCTGGTCAGATATTGTGTTGAGGGCCCTGGTCAGATATTGTGTTGAGGGCCCTGGTCAGATGTTGAGTTGTGGGCCCTGGTCAGATGTTGAGTTGAGGGCCCTGGTCAGATGTTGAGTTGAGGGCCCTGGTCAGATATTGTGTTGAGGGCCCTGGTCAGATATTGTATTGAGGGCCCTGGTCAGATATTGTGTTGAGGGCTTTGGTCAGATATTGGTTTGAGGGCCCTGGTCAGATATTGTGTTGAGGGCCCTGGTCAGATGTTGTGTTGAGGGCCCTGGACAGATGTTGTGTTGAGGGCCTTGGTCAGATTTTGTGTTGAGGGCCCTGGTCAGATGTTGTACTCAGGGCCCTGGTCAGATGTTGAGTTGAGGGCCCTGGTCAGATGTTGAGTTGAGGGCCCTGGTCAGATATTGTGTTGAGGGCCCTGGTCAGATGTTGTGCTGAGGGCCCTGGTCAGATGTTATGCTGAGGGCCCTGGTCAGACATTGTGTTGAGGGCCCTTGTCAGATGTTGTGTTGAGGGCCCTGGTCAGATGTTGTACTCAGGGCCCTGGTCAGATGTTGAGTTGAGGGCCCTGGTCAGATGTTGAGTTGAGGGCCCTGGTCAGATATTGTGTTGAGGGCCCTGGTCAGATATTGTATTGAGGGCCCTGGTCAGATATTATATTGAGGGCCCTGGTCAGATATTGTGTTGAGGGCTTTGGTCAGATATTGGTTTGAGGGCCTTGGTCAGATTTTGTGTTGAGGGCCCTGGTCAGATGTTGTGCTGAGGGCCCTGGTCAGATGTTATGCTGAGGTCCCTGGTCAGACATTGTGTTGAGGGCCCTTGTCAGATGTTGTGTTGAGGGCCCTGGTCAGATGTTGTACTCAGGTCCCTGGTCAGATGTTGAGTTGAGGGCCCTGGTCAGATGTTGTACTCAGGGCCCTGGTCAGATGTTGAGTTGAGGGCCCTGGTCAGATGTTGAGTTGAGGGCCCTGGTCAGATATTGTGTTGAGGGCCCTGGTCAGATATTGTATTGAGGGCCCTGGTCAGATATTATATTGAGGGCCCTGGTCAGATATTGTGTTGAGGGCTTTGGTCAGATATTGGTTTGAGGGCCCTGGTCAGATTTTGTGTTGAGGGCCCTGGTCAGATGTTGTGTTGAGGGCCCTGGTCAGATGTTGTGTTGAGGGCCTTGGTCAGATTTTGTGTTGAGGGCCCTGGTCAGATGTTGTGCTGAGGGCCCTGGTCAGATGTTATGCTGAGGGCCCTGGTCAGACATTGTGTTGAGGGCCCTTGTCAGATGTTGTGTTGAGGGCCCTGGTCAGATGTTGTACTCAGGGCCCTGGTCAGATGTTGAGTTGAGGGCCCTGGTCAGATGTTGAGTTGAGGGCCCTGGTCAGATATTGTGTTGAGGGCCCTGGTCAGATATTGTATTGATGGCCCTGGTCAGATATTGTGTTGAGGGCTTTGGTCAGATATTGGTTTGAGGGCCCTGGTCAGATATTGTGTTGAGGGCCCTGGTCAGATGTTGTGTTGAGGGCCCTGGTCAGATGTTGTACTCAGGGCCCTGGTCAGATGTTGAGTTGAGGGCCCTGGTCAGATGTTGAGTTGAGGGCCCTGGTCAGATATTGTGTTGAGGGCCCTGGTCAGATATTGTATTGAGGGCCCTGGTCAGATATTATATTGAGGGCCCTGGTCAGATATTGTGTTGAGGGCTTTGGTCAGATATTGGTTTGAGGGCCCTGGTCAGATATTGTGTTGAGGGCCCTGGTCAGATGTTGTGTTGAGGGCCCTGGTCAGATGTTGTGTTGAGGGCCTTGGTCAGATTTTGTGTTGAGGGCCCTGGTCAGATGTTGTGCTGAGGGCCCTGGTCAGATGTTATGCTGAGGGCCCTGGTCAGACATTGTGTTGAGGGCCCTTGTCAGATGTTGTGTTGAGGGCCCTGGTCAGATGTTGTACTCAGGGCCCTGGTCAGATGTTGAGTTGAGGGCCCTGGTCAGATGTTGAGTTGAGGGCCCTGGTCAGATATTGTGTTGAGGGCCCTGGTCAGATATTGTATTGATGGCCCTGGTCAGATATTGTGTTGAGGGCTTTGGTCAGATATTGGTTTGAGGGCCCTGGTCAGATATTGTGTTGAGGGCCCTGGTCAGATGTTGTGTTGAGGGCCCTGGTCAGATTTTGTGTTGAGGGCTCTGGTCAGATATTGGTTTGAGGGCCCTTGTCCAATGTTGTGCACTTCAAAGGTAGTAGGGTGCCATTTGGGATGAAGGCTACATGTGTAGAGCCAGACCAAATCCTGCATTCTCACAACAGGGCCTTTGGACAGCAACCATATAGCACTCACATTAAAATTATTAGTTGGACCTGGCTCACTGCTCTCTAAATGGTTCTGGTTAACTTGGGCCCATTGTATCTGGCTTACTGCTCTCTAAATGTTTCTGGTTGACTTGGACCCATTGTATCTCTGGCTCACTGCTCTCTAAATGGTTCTGGTTTGGTTGAATTAGAGAGTTCTGGTTTGGGATAGCGGTTAGGATGAAGTTCTGGTTTGGGATAGGGGTTAGGATGAATTTCTGGTTTGGGATAGGGATTAGGATGAAGTTCTGGTATGGGATAGGGGTTAGGATGAAGTTCTGGTTTGGGATAGGGGCTAGGATGAAGTTCTGGTTTGGGATAGGGGCTAGGATGAAGTTCTGGTTTGGGATAGGGGCTAGGATGAAGTTCTGGTTTGGGATAGGGGCTAGGATGAAGTTCTGGTTTGGGATAGGGGCTAGGATGAAGTTCTGGTTTGGGATAGGGGTTAGGATGAAGTTCTGGTTTGGGATAGGGATGAAGTTCTGGTTTGAGATAAGGATGAAGTTATGGTTTGGGATAAGCGTTAGGATGATGTTCTGGTTTGGGATAGGGATAGGGATGAAGTTCTAGTTTGAGATAAGGATGAAGTTCTGGTTTGAGATAAGGATGAAGTTCTGGTTTGGGATAGGGATGAAGTTCTGGTTTGGGATAAGGATGAAGTTATGGTTTGGGATAAGGATGAAATTCTGGTTTGGAATAGGGATGAAGTTCTAGTTTGAGATAAGGATGAAGTTCTGGTTTGAGATAAGGATGAAGTTATGGTTTGGGATAAGCGTTAGGATGATGTTCTGGTTTGGGATAGGGATGAAGTTCTGGTTTGGGATAGGGATGAAGTCCTGGTTTGGGATAAGGATGAAGTTCTGGTTTGGAATAGGGATGAAGTTCTAGTTTGGGATAGGGGTTAGGATGAGAGGGAGTGTAAAGAGTATCGAGGCCATTTGGAGAGACACCGTACTCGCTCCAGTTCTGAATCCTCCAGTAGAATGTGATTGTCGTATTCCCTCCTCTAGTGGTGTGTCTGTGTCAACACATCTCCATTTAAAATATGCTCCCATGTTGTCCTCAATCACAATTGAAAACCTAATCCAGCCATCTGAATACTGCGTAATGGTATTTGCATTAATTCATTTGTCCTACTGTACCTCGCAGAAAAAAACATATTTTTGTAATTTGCTTGAAAAAAGGTTTACTTTGCTTGTTTTCACTTGTTTCCTTCCTAATAATTCTGTCTCCATCTCAAAATGGCCCCTTGTTTCCTGTATAGTGCACTATTGTTTACCATCTCTGTTCAGCTGTTCATCAGTTTCCATTGCCATTTGTGTTTTTCTGTGTGCATCTAAGGTATATGTGGCACAGAGCCAGAACTGTGTGTGCGTGTATATATGTGTGTGTGTGTGTGTGTGTGTGTGTGTGTGTGTGTGTGTGTGTGTGTGTGTGTGTGTGTGTGTGTGTGTGTGTGTGTGTGTGTGTGTGTGTGTGTGTGTGTGTGTGTGTGTGTGTGTGTGTGTGTGTGTGTGTGTGTGTGTGTGTGTGTGTGTGTGTATGTTTCAACTGCAGGAGAATGTGATGTCTCCTAGACCAAATGTCCTTTCAGAATCTGATCACGTCAGTGTGATGCGTAACTTTTTGTTTGTTTAATGATCTAACAGCTGATTGTAACGTTACAGCCGTCCAATTACACTGACAGTGAGTGCAGTTTATTGGTGAAGTACAATAAGTCCTGTTCTACACCACAACTACCACTAGATGGCAGTGTTCATTGCCATATTTATAACAACAGCAATTTAAAAAAATACAACCAACCCCTTTGAAAACCGGCAATTGTGGCATCGATGTGAGTCTGAAGCATTTTATTGTCAAACCTGACTACAAAGTGTAAATAGAATAATGTTGGTTGTAAAGTCAGGCACGTCTAAATCAGAGTTTGGAACCTCGAGTATATGAAGGTTGGGTTTGGATTACAATTATGTCAACAAATCATGCCTCCTTATGCCATCACCCCTACATCCACTTCACTTCATTGACTGAGGCTCCGCTGCTTCAAAAGCCCGTACAGATTGACCACTCAATACAATGCTTTAGAGCAGGATGCACAGACAACAACTATGGTTTGAATGCACTGTTGAAGGACCCTATTGTGAAGAATGGTTGGTCCCCAGTGGGTATACTGGTAGTTAGACTATAGACTGATGGTTGGTCCCCATTGGTGGTGGGTTTACTGGTAGTTAGACTATAGACTGATGGTTGGTCCCCAGTGGGTATACTGGTAGTTAGACTATAGACTGATGGTTGGTCCCCAGTGGGTATACTGGTAGTTAGACTATAGGCTGATGGTTGGTCCCCATTGGTGGTGGGTATACTGGTAGTTAGACTATAGCCTGATGGTTGGTCCCCATTGGTGGTGGGTATACTGGTAGTTAGACTATAGGCTGATGGTTGGTCCCCAGTGGGTATACTGGTAGTTAGACTATAGCCTGATGGTTGGTCCCCATTGGTGGTGGGTATACTGGTAGTTAGACTATAGCCTGATGGTTGGTCCCCAGTGGGTATACTGGTAGTTAGACTATAGCCTGATGGTTGGTCCCCATTGGTGGTGGGTATACTGGTAGTTAGACTATAGCCTGATGGTTGGTCCCCATTGGTGGTGGGTATACTGGTAGTTAGACTATAGCCTGATGGTTGGTCCCCAGTGGGTATACTGGTAGTTAGACTATAGACTGATGGTTGGTCCCCATTGGTGGTGGGTATACTGGTAGTTAGACTATAGACTGATGGTTGGTCCCCATTGGGTATACTGGTAGTTAGACTATAGACTGATGGTTGGTCCCCAGTGGGTATACTGGTAGTTAGACTACAGGCTGATGGTTGGTCCCCAGTGGGTATACTGGTAGTTAGACTATAGACTGATGGTTGGTCCCCAGTGGGTATACTGGTAGTTAGACTACAGGCTGATGGTTGGTCCCCAGTGGGTATACTGGTAGTTAGACTATAGACCGATGGTTGGTCCCCAGTGGGTATACTGGTAGTGAGACTATAGACCGATGGTTGGTCCCCAGTGGGTATACTGGTAGTGAGACTATAGACTGATGGTTGGTCCCCAGTGGTGGTGGGTATAGTAGTAGTTAGACTATAGCCTGATGGTTGGTCCCCAGTGGGTATACTGGTAGTTAGACTATAGACCGATGGTTGGTCCCCAGTGGGTATACTGGTAGTTAGACTATAGGCCGATGGTTGGTCCCCAGTGGTGGTGGGTATAGTAGTAGTTAGACTATAGCCTGATGGTTGGTCCCCAGTGGGTATACTGGTTGTTAGACTATAGACCGATGGTTGGTCCCCAGTGGTGGTGGGTATACTGGAAGTTAGACTACAGACCGATGGTTGGTCCCCAGTGGGTATACTGGTAGTTAGACTATAGACCGATGGTTGGTCCCCAGTGGGTATACTGGTAGTTAGACTATAGGCCGATGGTTGGTCCCCAGTGGTGGTGGGTATAGTAGTAGTTAGACTATAGCCTGATGGTTGGTCCCCAGTGGGTATACTGGTTGTTAGACTATAGACCGATGGTTGGTCCCCAGTGGTGGTGGGTATACTGGAAGTTAGACTACAGACCGATGGTTGGTCCCCAGTGGGTATACTGGTAGTTAGACTATAGGCTGATGGTTGGTCCCCAGTGGGTATACTGGTAGTTAGACTATAGGCCGATGGTTGGTCCCAGTGGGTATACTGCTAGTTAGACTATAGACCGATGGTTGGTCCCCAGTGGTGGTGGGTATACTGGTAGTTAGACTATAGACTGATGGTTGTTCCCCAGTGGGTATACTGCTAGTTAGACCGATGGTTGGTCCCCAGTGGTGGTGGGTATACTGGTAGTTAGACTATAGACCGATGGTTGGTCCCCAGTGGGTATACTGGTAGTTAGACTACAGGCTGATGGTTGGTCCCCAGTGGGTATACTGGTAGTTAGACTATAGACTGATGGTTGGTCCCCAGTGGGTATACTGGTAGTTAGACTATAGACTGATGGTTGGTCCCCAGTGGGTATACTGGTAGTGTGTGTGTGTGTGTGTGCGTGCGTGCGTGCGTGCGTGTGTGTGTGTATGCCCATGGGGCTCTGGCAAAGACCTCACCTCCATCCTCACCTCTTGCCTGCTCACCAAAGGTCATTGATGGGGAGACCAGAATTAGGTATTTGTTTTCTGAACTGTTAAACCATGTGTATGTGACAAATGAAATTTGGTTTGATTTGATTTGACTTCAACGTTGAACGTGTTTGAATGTCAGATATGACCCTCACTGCCATTGATAATAGAACAGTGACCATGTGTATGTGTTCACAGATACGTGAGATGCAGAGAGGACTGGCACTTAACACATCTATTCAATACATCTACTCAATACATCTCCTCAATACATCTACTCAATACATCTCCTCAATACATCTCCTCAATACATCTCCTCAATACATCTCCTCAATACATCTACTCAATACATATCCTCAATACATCTCCTCAATACATCTCCTCAATACATCTACTCAATAAATCTACTCAATACATCTCATCAACACATCTCCTCAATACATCTCCTCAATACATCTGCTCAACACATCTCCTCAATACATCTACTAAACACATCCACAATGAGATGATTGCTAATGATGCAGCATAGCAGGAATCTCCACAGCAACGACCTTTTCATTTCATGTGTTACTGACGAACTCTGTCTCAACTCTGTCTCAACTCTGCCTCAACTCTGTCTCAACTGCCTCAACTCTGTCTCAACTGCCTCAACTCTCTCTCAACTCTGCCTCAACTCTGTCTCAACTGCCTCAACTCTGCCTCAACTCTGCCTCAACTCTGCCTCAACTCTGTCTCAACACTTTCTCTACTCTGTCTCAACTGCCTCAACTCTGTCTCAACTCTGCCTCAACTCTTCCTCAACTCTTCCTCAACTCTGCCTCAACTCTGTCTCAACTCCCTCAACTCTGCCTCAACTCTGCTTCAACTCTGTCTCAACTCTGTCTCAACTGCGTCAACTCTGTCTCAACTGCCTCAACTCTGTCTCAACTGCCTCAACTCTGTCTCAACTCTGCCTCAACTCTGCCTCAACTCTGTCTCAACTGCCTCAACTCTGCCTCAACTCTGTCTCAACTCTGTCTCAAATGCTTCAACTCTGCCTCAACTCTGTCTCAACTCTGCATAAACTCTGTCTCAACTGCCTCAACTCTGCCTCAAATCTGTCTCAATTCTGTCTCAATTCTGTCTCAACTGCCTCAACTCTGCCTCAACTCTGCCTCAACTCTGTCTCAACTGCCTCAACTCTGTCTCAACTCTGCCTCAACTCTGTCTCAACTCTGCCTCAACTCTGCCTCAACTCTGTCTCAACTCTGCCTCAACTCTGTCTCAACTCTGTCTCAACTCTGCCTCAACTCTGTCTCAACTCTGTCTCAATTCTGCCTCAACTCTGCCTCAACTCTGTCTAAACTCTGTCTAAACTCTGCCTCAACTCTGCCTCAACTCTGTCTCAACTCCGTCTCAGGTCTGCCTCAATGCTGTCTTAACTCTGCCTCAACTCTGCCTCAACTCTGCCTCAACTCTGTCTCAACCTTGTCTCAACTCTGTCTCAACTCTGCCTCAACTCTGCCTCAACTCTGTCTCAACTCTGTCTCAACTCTGCCTCAACTCTGCCTCAACTCTGTCTCATCTCTAACTCAACTCTGTCTCAACACAGTCTCAAGTCTGCCTCAACGCTGTCTTAACTCTGCCTCAACTCTGTCTCAACTTTGCCTCAACTCTGCCTCAACTCTATCTCAACTCTGCCTCAACTCTGTCTCAACTCTGCCTCAACTCTGCCTCAACTCTTCCTCAACTCTGTCTCAACTCTGCCTCAACTCTGCCTCAACTCTGTCTCATCTCTAACTCAACTCTGTCTCAACACAGTCTCAAGTCTGCCTCAACGCTGTCTTAACTCTGCCTCAACTCTGTCTCAACTTTGCCTCAACTCTGCCTCAACTCTGTCTCAACTCTGCCTCAACTCTGTGTTAACTCTGTCTCAACTCTGCCTCAACTCTGTCTCAACTCTGCCTCAACTCTGCCTCAACTTCTGTCTCAACTCTGCCTCAACTCTGTCTCAACTGCCTCAACTCTGCCTCAACTTTATTTCAACTCTGCCTCAACTCTGCCTCAACTCTGTCTCAACTCTGTCTCAACTCTGCCTTAACTCTGTCTCAACTCTGTCTCAACTCTGCCTCAACTCTGTCTCAACTCTGCCTCAACTCTGCCTCAACTCTGTCTCAACTGTCTCAACTGCCTCAACTCTGCCTCAACTCTGTCTGAACTCTGTCTCAACTCTGCCTCAACTCTGTCTCAACTCTGCCTCAACTCTGTCTCAACTGCCTCAACTCTGCCTCAACTCTGTCTCAACTCTGCCTCAACTCTGCCTCAACTCTGCCTCAACTCTGCCTCAACTCTGTCTCAACTCTGCCTCAACTCTGCCTCAACTCTGTCTCAACTCTGCCTCAACTCTGTCTCAACTATGCCTCAACTCTGCCTCAACTCTGTCTCAACTCTGTCTCAACTCTGCCTCAACTCTGCCTCAACTCTGCCTCAACTCTGTCTCAACTCCCTCAACTCTGCCTAAACTCTGTCTCAACTCCCTCAACTCTGCCTCAACTCTGCCTCAACTCTGTCTCAACTCTGCCTCAACTCTGCCTCAACTCTGTCTCAACTCCCTCAACTCTGCCTCAACTCTGCCTCAACTCTGTCTCAACTCTGTCTCAACTCTGCCTCAACTCTGTCTCAACTCTGCCTCAACTCTGCCTCAACTCTGTCTCAACTGCCTCAACTCTGTCTCAACTCTGCCTCAACTCTGCCTCAACTCTGTCTCAACTCTGTCTCAACTCTGCCTCAACTCTGTGTTAACTCTGTCTCAACTCTGCCTCAACTCAACCCAAAATCTACAGACGGAGATGCTTTTTCCATCCGGCAGCCTCAGCCGTTTGATAAGGAGACCACTGTTGGGTAGGTTTAGTCTGACCTGTTCATACTTCAACCTGTTAGTGTGTCAGATTACACCTGTCCTAACTGCTGTTGGAAACATTGACTGTGTGTGTGTGTTCACAGAAACATGTATGGAGCCAGCACATAGAGACTTGTAAGAGGAAGTGATGAAGTCCAGACTGTCAGACGGGCTTTATACTGATGTCTCTGAACAGAGAGAGACTTGGCACTCTGCATTAACATTTCACTAGAGACAACTTTTGCTTGTATTGTATTTTTTTTCCACTCTTCCACATCTTCTCCTTTTCCACTACTCAGCCTGGTCGTTGTGCCACTGCCTCGTCACCATGTTGCCAGGCTCTGACTGACTGGCCGGTTCTGCCCTGCAGAGACCCCATCCCTTGGGAAGTCACCTCTTTCCTCCCATCTCACCCACCCTTCCAGTCCTACCCCGACCTCCCATCTTTTGTTGGCTCAAAAGAGCAGCCAACTGTGGTCTGCTGACTCAGTGCTTTTAGTTCAAATGTGAATTCCATAAACTTGAAAACCCCCTTGGTTGTCCAATCGCGCAGAGGGCTTGGGCCGTTGCACAATAGCAACCACAGCCCATGTAAGTCAGTTTAAAACATTCCCATCATTGGTTACTCTGAGAGTTCCTCATATTGATATTGGCTGCGGCCTCAGGCCCTATGTTGTTAACCTTGGAAAAGTAACCCCAGTTTCGTCCTCTATTGCTATTGGGGATTACTATGCAATCTTATAGCCATACTAACTACATCAATGTCAACCATCGGACAGGGCCTGCAACAGCCTATTGAACGGAGCTTGTTTCAGTTGGAGATTACGTCTGACTTTCATTTTTTTAAACAGTAAAAGACTTGCGTTGATGCATCTGAACATCAGGATCTTACTTCCTGAATTGGATTACGTCAAGATCTGGGCTGTGCAGATGAATCCGCTCATTCTGGTGTTGACTGAAACGTGGATCTCTGGGGACGTTCTGGACTTTTCTGATATTAATATTGAGGGTTGTGATGTGCTCGGAGCTGACAGGGTAGAGATTGTGGAGAGGCCATCCTTATTCAAAAGAATTTCACTGTCTCTTTACTGAAATTAATTTCCATTGCTAAAAGGTTTTTAGCTACTATCTTTAAGCCTTTTAATTCTGGAGAGAAATGTCTCCATAACTGTTATAGAGTCTACGGTCCTCCCTCGGCTAACCTTTGGGCACTCAAGGAGTTAACGAGTTTGTTGTCTTCTTTTACTAAATCAGAAGTTATTATCCTGGGTGACCTCAATTGTGATTGTCTGAAGCCTGTATTTCCCAATCTAAAAGACATGTGTAATGACCTAAACCTGAACCCAGCTGGGGACGAAGACTACACTGCTCAATCTTAAATATCATTCAAAGTCAACTCTGATTAATGTTATTTTAACAAATATACCAGAGAAATATGTTTCTAATTGTGTGTTCTCCCCAGATATTTGTGACCATTGCCCAGTTGTTCGTGCCAGAGATGTGAAAATACAAAAAATGTAAGCCTCCTGTCATCACAAAAATGAACTTTAAAAACTTCAGTGAACAGGCATTTTTACATGATCTTTATTTTAGTGGCCTTGGTTGTATTTCAGCTAATACAGTGGGGCAAAAAAGTATTTAGTCAGCCACCAATTGTGCAAGTTCTCCCACTTAAAAAGATGAGAAAGGCCTGTAATTTTCATCATAGGTACACTTTAACTATGACAGACAAAATGAGAATAAAAAATCCAGAAAATCACATTGTAGGATTTTTCATGAGTTTATTTGCAAATTAT
The DNA here is from genome assembly GCF_036934945.1 of Oncorhynchus masou masou. Lineage (NCBI taxonomy): Eukaryota > Metazoa > Chordata > Actinopteri > Salmoniformes > Salmonidae > Oncorhynchus > Oncorhynchus masou. Next base: position 188,479 of record NW_027000298.1, read on the forward strand.
GGTGGAAAGTATTTGGTCACCTGCAAACAAGCAAGATTTCTGGCTCTCACAGACCTGTAACTTCTTCAAGAGACTCCTCTGTCCTCCACCTGTATTAATAGCACCTGTTTGAACTTGTTATCAGTATAAAAGACACCTGTCCACAACCTCAAACAGTCACACTCCAAACTCCACTATGGCCAAGAACAAAGAGCTGTCAAAGGACACCAGAAACACAATTGTAGACCTGCCCCAGGCTGGGAAGACTGAATCTGCTATAGGCAAGCAGCTTGGTTTGAAGAAATCAACTGTGGGAGCAATTATTAGGAAATGGAAGACATACAAGACCACTGGTAATCTCCCTCGATCTGGGGCTCCACGCAAGATCTCACCCAGTGGTGTCAAAATGATCACAAGAACGGTGAGCAAAAATTGCAGAACCACACGGGGGGACCTAGTGAATGACCTGCAGAGAGCTGGGACCAAAGTAACAAAGCCTACCATCTGTAACACACTACGCTGCCAGGGACTCAAATCCTGCAGTGACAGACGTGTCCCCCTGCTTAAGCCAGTACATGTCCAGGCCCGTCTGAAGTTTGCTGGAGAGCATTTGGATGATCCAGAAGAAGATTGGGAGAATGTCATATGGTCAGATGAAACCAAAATAGAACTTTTTGGTAAAAACTCAACTCGTCGTGTTTGGAGGACAAAGAATGCTGAGTTGCATTTAAAGAAAACCATACCTTCTGTGAAGCATGGGGGTGGAAACATTATGCTTTGGGGCTGTTTTTCTGCTAAGGGACCAGGACGACTGATCCGTGTAAAGGAAAGAATGAATGGGGCCATGTATCGTGAGATTTTGAGTGAAAACCTCCTTCCATCAGCAAGGGCATTGAAGATTAAACGTGGCTGGGTCTTTCAGCATGACAATGATCCCAAACACACCGCCCAGGCAATGAAGGAGTGGTTCGTAAGAAGCATTTCAAGGTCCTGGAGTTGCCTAGCCAGTCTCCAGATCTCAACCCCATAGAACATCTTTGGAGGGAGTTGAAAGTCCGTGTTGACCAGCAACAGCCTCAAAACATCACTGCTCTAGAGGAGATCTGCATGGAGGAATGGGCCCAAAATATCGGAAACAGTGTGTGAAAACCTTGTGAAGACCTACAGGAAACATTTGACCTCTGTCATTGCCAACAAAGGGTATATAACAAAGTATTGAGATAAACTTTTGTTATTGACCAAATACTTATTTTCCACCATAATTTGCAAATAAATTCCTTAAAAATCCTACAATGTGATTTTCTGGATTTGTTTTTGTCATTTTGTCTGTCATTGTTCAAGTGTACCCATGATGAAAATTACAGGCCTCTCTCATCTTTAAGTGGGAGAAGTTGCACAATTGGTGGCTGACTAAATACCTTTTTGCCCCACTGTACCTGAACCTGATTTAGCTTTGAGCCTTTTTGCAGAAGTCTTCAATAAAAATGAAAGGTTAAAGTTGGATGGAATGCCTGGAACACTCCGGAATTATCCCATTATCCGCATTCATTCATAAAAGAGATGATGCTTGGGTCAAGCCTAGGAACACAGTCTTAGGGAACAGACTGGCAAGCTTTTAAACAACTGAGGAATCATTCTGTTAAAAAAATATATATATAATCAGAAAGGCTAAATCTGATTATTATTTGTTCAATCGCGCAGAGGGCTTGGGCCGTTGCACAATAGCAACCACAGCCTATGTAAGTCAGTTTATAACATTCCCATCATTGGTTACTCTGAGAGTTCCTCATATTGATATTGGCTGCGGCCTCAGGCCCTATGTTGTTAGCCTTGGAAAAGTAACCCCAGTTTCGTCCTCTATTGCTATTGGGGATTACTATTCAATCTTATAGCCATACTAACTACATCAATGTCAACCATCGGACAGGGCCTGCAACAGCCTATTGAACGGAGCTTGTTTCAGTTGGAGATTACGTGTGACTTTCATTTTTTTTAAACAGTAAAAGACTTGCGTTGATGCATCTGAACATCAGGATCTTACTTCCTGAATTGGATTACGTCAAGATCTGGGCTGTGCAGATGAATCCGCTCATTCTGGTGTTGACTGAAACGTGGATCTCTGGGGACGTTCTGGACTTTTCTGATATTAATATTGAGGGTTGTGATGTGCTCGGAGCTGACAGGGTAGAGATTGTGGAGAGGCCATCCTTATTCAAAAGAATTTCACTGTCTCTTTACTGAAATTAATTTCCATTGCTAAAAGGTTTTTAGCTACTATCTTTAAGCCTTTTAATTCTGGAGAGAAATGTCTCCATAACTGTTATAGAGTCTACGGTCCTCCCTCGGCTAACCTTTGGGCACTCAAGGAGTTAACGAGTTTGTTGTCTTCTTTTACTAAATCAGAAGTTATTATCCTGGGTGACCTCAATTGTGATTGTCTGAAGCCTGTATTTCCCAATCTAAAAGACATGTGTAATGACCTAAACCTGAACCCAGCTGGGGACGAAGACTACACTGCTCAATCTTAAATATCATTCAAAGTCAACTCTGATTAATGTTATTTTAACAAATATACCAGAGAAATATGTTTCTAATTGTGTGTTCTCCCCAGATATTTGTGACCATTGCCCAGTTGTTCGTGCCAGAGATGTGAAAATACAAAAAATGTAAGCCTCCTGTCATCACAAAAATGAACTTTAAAAACTTCAGTGAACAGGCATTTTTACATGATCTTTATTTTAGTGGCCTTGGTTGTATTTCAGCTAATACAGTGGGGCAAAAAAGTATTTAGTCAGCCACCAATTGTGCAAGTTCTCCCACTTAAAAAGATGAGAAAGGCCTGTAATTTTCATCATAGGTACACTTTAACTATGACAGACAAAATGAGAATAAAAAATCCAGAAAATCACATTGTAGGATTTTTCATGAGTTTATTTGCAAATTATGGTGGAAAGTATTTGGTCACCTGCAAACAAGCAAGATTTCTGGCTCTCACAGACCCCTAACTTCTTCAAGAGACTCCTCTGTCCTCCACTTGTTACCTGTATTAATAGCACCTGTTTGAACTTGTTATCAGTATAAAAGACACCTGTCCACAACCTCAAACAGTCACACTCCAAACTCCACTATGGCCAAGACCAAAGAGCTGTCAAAGGACACCAGAAACAAAATTGTAGACCTGCCCCAGGCTGGGAAGACTGAATCTGCTATAGGCAAGCAGCTTGGTTTGAAGAAATCAACTGTGGGAGCAATTATTAGGAAATGGAAGACATACAAGACCACTGGTAATCTCCCTCGATCTGGGGCTCCACGCAAGATCTCACCCTGTGGGGTCAAAATGATCACAAGAACGGTGAGCAAAAATTGCAGAACCACATGGGGGGACCTAGTGAATGACCTGCAGAGAGCTGGGACCAAAGTAACAAAGCCTACCATCTGTAACACACTACGCTGCCAGGGACTCAAATCCTGCAGTGACAGACGTGTCCCCCTGCTTAAGCCAGTACATGTCCAGGCCCGTCTGAAGTTTGCTGGAGGGCATTTGGATGATCCAGAAGAAGATTGGGAGAATGTCATATGGTCAGATGAAACCAAAATATAACTTTTTGGTAAAAACTCAACTCGTCGTGTTTGGAGGACAAAGAATGCCGAGTTGCATTTAAAGAAAACCATACCTAATGTGAAGCATGGGGGTGGAAACATTATGCTTTGGGGCTGTTTTTCTGCAAAGGGACCAGGACGACTGATCCATGTAAAGGAAAGAATGAATGGGGCCATGTATCGTGAGATTTTGAGTGAAAACCTCCTTCCATTAGCAAGGGCATTGAAGATGAAACGTGGCTGTGTCTTTCAGCATGACAATGATCCCAAACACACCGCCCAGGCACGAAGGAGTGGCTTCGTAAGAAGCATTTCAAGGTCCTGGAGTTGCCTAGCCAGTCTCCAGATCTCAACCCCATAGAACATCTTTGGAGGGAGTTGAAAGTCCGTGTTGCCCAGCAACAGCCTCAAAACATCACTGCTCTAGAGGAGATCTGCATGGAGGAATGGGCCAAAATACCAGCAACAGTGTGTGAAAACCTTATGAAGACTTACAGGAAACATTTGACATCTGTCATTGCCAACAAAGGGTATATAACAAAGTATTGAGATAAACTTTTGTTATTGACCAAATACTTATTTTCCACCATAATTTGCAAATAAATTCCTTAAAAATCCTACAATTTGATTTTCTGGATTTGTTTTTCTCATTTTGTCTGTCATTGTTCAAGTGTACCCATGATGAAAATTACAGGCCTCTCTCATCTTTAAGTGGGAGAAGTTGCACAATTGGTGGCTGACTAAATACTTTTTTGCCCCACTGTACCTGAACCTGATTTAGCTTTGAGCCTTTTTGCAGAAGTCTTCAATAAAAATGAAGGGTTAAAGTTGGATGGAATGGCTGGAACACTCCGGAATTATCAGATTATCAGCAGTCATTCGTAAAAGAGATGATGCTTGGGTCAAGCCTAGGAACACAGGCTTAGGGAACAGACTGGCAAGCTTTTAAACAACTGAGGAATCATTCCGTAAAAAAATATATATATAATCTGAAAGGCTAAATCTGATTATTATTTGTTCAATCGTGCAGAGGGCTTGGGCCGTTGCACAATAGCAACCACAGCCCATGTAAGTCAGTTTAAAACATTCCCATCATTGGTTACTCTGAGAGTTCCTCATATTGATATTGGCTGCGGCCTCAGGCCCTATGTTGTTAACCTTGGAAAAGTAACCCCAGTTTCGTCCTCTATTGCTATTGGAGATTACTATGCAATCTTATAGCCATACTAACTACATCAATGTCAACCATCGGACAGGGCCTGCAACAGCCTATTGAATGGAGCTTGTTTCAGTTGGAGATTACGTGTGACGTTCATTTTTTTTAAACAGTAAAAGACTTGCATTGATGCATCTGAACATCAGGATCTTACTTCCTGAATTGGATTACGTCAAGATCTGGGCTGTGCAGATGAATCCGCTCATTCTGGTGTTGACTGAAACGTGGATCTCTGGGGACGTTCTGGACTTTTCTGATATTAATATTGAGGGTTGTGATGTGCTCGGAGCTGACAGGGTAGAGATTGTGGAGAGGCCATCCTTATTCAAAAGAATTTCACTGTCTCTTTACTGAAATTAATTTCCATTGCTAAAAGGTTTTTAGCTACTATCTTTAAGCCTTTTAATTCTGGAGAGAAATGTCTCCATAGCTGTTATAGAGTCTACGGTCCTCCCTCGGCTAATCTTTGGGCACTCAAGGAGTTAACGAGTTTGTTGTCTTCTTTTACTAAATCAGAAGTTATTATCCTGGGTGACCTCAATTGTGATTGGGGAATACAGGCTTCAGACAATCTGTGTAATAACCTAAACCTGAACCCAGCTGGTGACGAAGCCTACACTGCTCAATCTTCAATATCATTCAAAGTCAACTCTGATTAATGTTATTTTAACAAATATACCAGAGAAATATGTTTCTAATTGTGTGTTCTCCCCAGATATTTGTGACCATTGCCCAGTTGTTCGTGCCAGAGATGTGAAAATACAAAAAATGTAAGCCTCCTGTCATCACAAAAATGAACTTTAAAAACTTCAGTGAACAGGCATTTTTACATGATCTTTATTTTAGTGGCATTGGTTGTATTTCAGCTAATACAGTGGGGCAAAAAAGTATTTAGTCAGCCACCAATTGTGCAAGTTCTCCCACTTAAAAAGATGAGAAAGGCCTGTAATTTTCATCATAGGTACACTTTAACTATGACAGACAAAATGAGAATAAAAAATCCAGAAAATCACATTGTAGGATTTTTCATGAGTTTATTTGCAAATTATGGTGGAAAGTATTTGGTCACCTGCAAACAAGCTAGATTTCTGGCTCTCACAGACCCCTAACTTCTTCAAGAGACTCCTCTGTCCTCCACTTGTTACCTGTATTAATAGCACCTGTTTGAACTTGTTATCAGTTTAAAAGACACCTGTCCACAACCTCAAACAGTCACACTCCAAACTCCACTATGGCCAAGACCAAAGAGCTGTCAAAGGACACCAGAAACAAAATTGTAGACCTGCCCCAGGCTGGGAAGACTGAATCTGCTATAGGCAAGCAGCTTGGTTTGAATAAATCAACTGTGGGAGCAATTATTAGGAAATGGAAGACATACAAGACCACTGGTAATCTCCCTCGATCTGGGGCTCCACGCAAGATCTCACCCAGTGGGGTCAAAATGATCACAAGAACGGTGAGCAAAAATTGCAGAACCACACGGGGGGACCTAGTGAATGACCTGCAGAGAGCTGGGACCAAAGTAACAAAGCCTACCATCTGTAACACACTACGCTGCCAGGGACTCAAATCCTGCAGTGACAGACGTGTCCCCCTGCTTAAGCCAGTACATGTCCAGGCCCGTCTGAAGTTTGCTGGAGAGCATTTGGATGATCCAGAAGAAGATTGGGAGAATGTCATATGGTCAGATGAAACCAAAATAGAACTTTTTGGTAAAAACTCAACTCGTCGTGTTTGGAGGACATAGAATGCCGAGTTGCATTTAAAGAAAACCATACCTACTGTGAAGCATGGGGGTGGAAACATTATGCTTTGGGGCTGTTTTTCTGCAAAGGGACCAGGACGACTGATCCGTGTAAAGGAAAGAATGAATGGGGCCATGTATCGTGAGATTTTGAGTGAAAACCTCCTTCCATTAGCAAGGGCATTGAAGATGAAACGTGGCTGGGTCTTTCAGCATGACAATGATCTCAAACACACCGCCCAGGCAACGAAGGAGTGGCTTCGTAAGAAGCATTTCAAGGTCCTGGAGTTGCCTAGCCAGTCTCCAGATCTCAACCCCATAGAACATCTTTGGAGGGAGTTGAAAGTCCGTGTTGCCCAGCAACAGCCTCAAAACATCACTGCTCTAGAGGAGATCTGCATGGAGGAATGGGCCAAAATACCAGCAACAGTGTGTGAAAACCTTATGAAGACTTACAGGAAACATTTGACATCTGTCATTGCCAACAAAGGGTATATAACAAAGTATTGAGATAAACTTTTGTTATTGACCAAATACTTATTTTCCACCATAATTTGCAAATAAATTCCTTAAAAATTCTACAATGTGATTTTCTGGATTTGTTTTTCTCATTTTGTCTGTCATTGTTCAAGTGTACCCATGATGAAAATTACAGGCCTCTCTCATCTTTAAGTGGGAGAAGTTGCACAATTGGTGGCTGACTAAATACTTTTTTGCCCCACTGTACCTGAACCTGATTTAGCTTTGAGCCTTTTTGCAGAAGTCTTCAATAAAAATGAAGGGTTAAAGTTGGATGGAATGCCTGGAACACTCCGGAATTATCAGATTATCAGCAGTCATTCGTAAAAGAGATGATGCTTGTGTCAAGCCTAGGAACACAGGCTTAGGGAACAGACTGGCAAGCTTTTAAACAACTGAGGAATCATTCCGTTAAAAAATATATATATAATCAGAAAGGCTAAATCTGATTATTATTTGTTCAATCGCGCAGAGGGCTTGGGCCGTTGCACAATAGCAACCACAGCCCATGTAAGTCAGTTTATAACATTCCCATCATTGGTTACTCTGAGAGTTCCTCATATTGATATTGGCTGCGGCCTCAGGCCCTATGTTGTTAACCTTGGAAAAGTAACCCCAGTTTCGTCCTCTATTGCTATTGGGGATTACTATTCAATCTTATAGCCATACTAACTACATCAATGTCAACCATCGGACAGGGCCTGCAACAGCCTATTGAACGGAGCTTGTTTCAGTTGGAGATTACGTGTGACTTTCATTTTTTTTAAACAGTAAAAGACTTGCGTTGATGCATCTGAACATCAGGATCTTACTTCCTGAATTGGATTACGTCAAGATCTGGGCTGTGCAGATGAATCCGCTCATTCTGGTGTTGACTGAAACGTGGATCTCTGGGGACGTTCTGGACTTTTCTGATATTAATATTGAGGGTTGTGATGTGCTCGGAGCTGACAGGGTAGAGTTTGTGGAGAGGCCATCCTTATTCAAAAGAATTTCACTGTCTCTTTACTGAAATTAATTTCCATTGCTAAAAGGTTTTTAGCTACTATCTTTAAGCCTTTTAATTCTGGAGAGAAATGTCTCCATAACTGTTATAGAGTCTACGGTCCTCCCTCGGCTAACCTTTGGGCACTCAAGGAGTTAACGAGTTTGTTGTCTTCTTTTACTAAATCAGAAGTTATTATCCTGGGTGACCTCAATTGTGATTGGGGAATACAGGCTTCAGACAATCTGTGTAATGACCTAAACCTGAACCCAGCTGGTGACGAAGCCTACACTGCTCAATCTTCAATATCATTCAAAGTCAATTCTGATTAATGTTATTTTAACAAATATACCAGAGAAATATGTTTCTAATTGTGTGTTCTCCCCAGATATTTGTGACCATTGCCCAGTTGTTCGTGCCAGAGATGTGAAAATACAAAAAATGTAAGCCTCCTGTCATCACAAAAATGAACTTTAAAAACTTCAGTGAACAGGCATTTTTACATGATCTTTATTTTAGTGGCCTTGGTTGTATTTCAGCTAATACAGTGGGGCAAAAAAGTATTTAGTCAGCCACCAATTGTGCAAGTTCTCCCACTTAAAAAGATGAGAAAGGCCTGTAATTTTCATCATAGGTACACTTTAACTATGACAGACAAAATGAGAATAAAAAATCCAGAAAATCACATTGTAGGATTTTTCATGAGTTTATTTGCAAATTATGGTGGAAAGTAAGTATTTGGTCACCTGCAAACAAGCAAGATTTCTGGCTCTCACAGACCTGTAACTTCTTCAAGAGACTCCTCTGTCCTCCACCTGTATTAATAGCACCTGTTTGAACTTGTTATCAGTATAAAAGACACCTGTCCACAACCTCAAACAGTCACACTCCAAACTCCACTATGGCCAAGACCAAAGAGCTGTCAAAGGACACCAGAAACAAAATTGTAGACCTGCCCCAGGCTGGGAAGACTGAATCTGCTATAGGCAAGCAGCTTGGTTTGAAGAAATCAACTGTGGGAGCAATTATTAGGAAATGGAAGACATACAAGACCACTGGTAATCTCCCTCGATCTGGGGCTCCACGCAAGATCTCACCCAGTGGGGTCAAAATGATCACAAGAACGGTGAGCAAAAATTGCAGAACCACACGGGGGGACCTAGTGAATGACCTGCAGAGAGCTGGGACCAAAGTAACAAAGCCTACCATCTGTAACACACTACGCTGCCAGGGACTCAAATCCTGCAGTGACAGACGTGTCCCCCTGCTTAAGCCAGTACATGTCCAGGCGCGTCTGAAGTTTGCTGGAGAGCATTTGGATGATCCAGAAGAAGATTGGGAGAATGTCATATGGTCAGATGAAACCAAAATAGAACTTTTTGGTAAAAACTCAACTCGTCGTGTTTGGAGGACAAAGAATGCCGAGTTGCATTTAAAGAAAACCATACCTAATGTGAAGCATGGGGGTGGAAACATTATGCTTTGGGGCTGTTTTTCTGCAAAGGGACCAGGACGACTGATCCGTGTAAAGGAAAGAATGAATGGGGCCATGTATCGTGAGATTTTGAGTGAAAACCTCCTTCCATTAGCAAGGGCATTGAAGATGAAACGTGGCTGTGTCTTTCAGCATGACAATGATCCCAAACACACCGCCCAGGCAACGAAGGAGTGGCTTCGTAAGAAGCATTTCAAGGTCCTGGAGTTGCCTAGCCAGTCTCCAGATCTCAACCCCATAGAACATCTTTGGAGGGAGTTGAAAGTCCGTGTTGCCCAGCAACAGCCTCAAAACATCACTGCTCTAGAGGAGATCTGCATGGAGGAATGGGCCAAAATACCAGCAACAGTGTGTGAAAACCTTATGAAGACTTACAGGAAACATTTGACATCTGTCATTGCCAACAAAGGGTATATAACAAAGTATTGAGATAAACTTTTGTTATTGACCAAATACTTATTTTCCACCATAATTTGCAAATAAATTCCTTAAAAATCCTACAATTTGATTTTCTGGATTTGTTTTTCTCATTTTGTCTGTCATTGTTCAAGTGTACCCATGATGAAAATTACAGGCCTCTCTCATCTTTAAGTGGGAGAAGTTGCACAATTGGTGGCTGACTAAATACTTTTTTGCCCCACTGTACCTGAACCTGATTTAGCTTTGAGCCTTTTTGCAGAAGTCTTCAATAAAAATGAAGGGTTAAAGTTGGATGGAATGGCTGGAACACTCCGGAATTATCAGATTATCAGAAGTCATTCGTAAAAGAGATGATGCTTGGGTCAAGCCTAGGAACACAGGCTTAGGGACCGGACTGGCAAGCTTTTAAACAACTGAGGAATCATTCCGTAAAAAAAATATATATATAATCTGAAAGGCTAAATCTGATTATTATTTGTTCAATCGTGCAGAGGGCTTGGGCCGTTGCACAATAGCAACCACAGCCCATGTAAGTCAGTTTAAAACATTCCCATCATTGGTTACTCTGAGAGTTCCTCATATTGATATTGGCTGCGGCCTCAGGCCCTATGTTGTTAACCTTGGAAAAGTAACCCCAGTTTCGTCCTCTATTGCTATTGGGGATTACTATTCAATCTTATAGCCATACTAACTACATCAATGTCAACCATCGGACAGGGCCTGCAACAGCCTATTGAATGGAGCTTGTTTCAGTTGGAGATTACGTCTGACTTTCATTTTTTTTAAACAGTAAAAGACTTGCGTTGATGCATCTGAACATCAGGATCTTACTTCCTGAATTGGATTACGTCAAGATCTGGGCTGTGCAGATGAATCCGCTCATTCTGGTGTTGACTGAAACGTGGATCTCTGGGGACGTTCTGGACTTTTCTGATATTAATATTGAGGGTTGTGATGTGCTCGGAGCTGACAGGGTAGAGTTTGTGGAGAGGCCATCCTTATTCAAAAGAATTTCACTGTCTCTTTACTGAAATTAATTTCCATTGCTAAAAGGTTTTTAGCTACTATCTTTAAGCCTTTTAATTCTGGAGAGAAATGTCTCCATAACTGTTATAGAGTCTACGGTCCTCCTCGGCTAATCTTTGGGCACTCAAGGAGTTAACGAGTTTGTTGTCTTCTTTTACTAAATCAGAAGTTATTATCCTGGGTGACCTCAATTGTGATTGGGGAATACAGGCTTCAGACAATCTGTGTAATAACCTAAACCTGAACCCAGCTGGTGACGAAGCCTACACTGCTCAATCTTCAATATCATTCAAAGTCAACTCTGATTAATGTTATTTTAACAAATATACCAGAGAAATATGTTTCTAATTGTGTGTTCTCCCCAGATATTTGTGACCATTGCCCAGTTGTTCGTGCCAGAGATGTGAAAATACAAAAAATGTAAGCCTCCTGTCATCACAAAAATGAACTTTAAAAACTTCAGTGAACAGGCATTTTTACATGATCTTTATTTTAGTGGCCTTGGGTGTATTTCAGCTAATACAGTGGGGCAAAAAAGTATTTAGTCAGCCACCAATTGTGCAAGTTCTCCCACTTAAAAAGATGAGAAAGGCCTGTAATTTTCATCATAGGTACACTTTAACTATGACAGACAAAATGAGAATAAAAAATCCAGAAAATCACATTGTAGGATTTTTCATGAGTTTATTTGCAAATTATGGTGGAAAGTATTTGGTCACCTGCAAACAAGCAAGATTTCTGGCTCTCACAGACCTGTAACTTCTTCAAGAGACTCCTCTGTCCTCCACTTGTTACCTGTATTAATAGCACCTGTTTGAACTTGTTATCAGTATAAAAGACACCTGTCCACAACCTCAAACAGTCACACTCCAAACTCCACTATGGCCAAGACCAAAGAGCTGTCAAAGGACACCAGAAACAAAATTGTAGACCTGCCCCAGGCTGGGAAGACTGAATCTGCTATAGGCAAGCAGCTTGGTTTGAAGAAATCAACTGTGGGAGCAATTATTAGGAAATGGAAGACATACAAGACCACTGGTAATCTCCCTCGATCTGGGGCTCCACGCAAGATCTCACCCAGTGGGGTCAAAATGATCACAAGAACGGTGAGCAAAAATTGCAGAACCACACGGGGGACCTAGTGAATGACCTGCAGAGAGCTGGGACCAAAGTAACAAAGCCTACCATCTGTAACACACTACGCTGCCAGGGACTCAAATCCTGCAGTGACAGACGTGTCCCCCTGCTTAAGCCAGTACATGTCCAGGCCCGTCTGAAGTTCGCTGGAGAGCATTTGGATGATCCAGAAGAAGATTGGGAGAATGTCATATGGTCAGATGAAACCAAAATAGAACTTTTTGGTAAAAACTCAACTCGTCGTGTTTGGAGGACAAAGAATGCCGAGTTGCATTTAAAGAAAACCATACCTACTGTGAAGCATGGGGGTGGAAACATTATGCTTTGGGGCTGTTTTTCTGCAAAGTGACCAGGACGACTGATCCGTGTAAAGGAAAGAATGAATGGGGCCATGTATCGTGAGATTTTGAGTGAAAACCTCCTTCCATTAGCAAGGGCATTGAAGATGAAACGTGGCTGGGTCTTTCAGCATGACAATGATCTCAAACACACCGCCCAGGCAACGAAGGAGTGGCTTCGTAAGAAGCATTTCAAGGTCCTGGAGTTGCCTAGCCAGTCTCCAGATCTCAACCCCATAGAACATCTTTGGAGGGAGTTGAAAGTCCGTGTTGCCCAGCAACAGCCTCAAAACATCACTGCTCTAGAGGAGATCTGCATGGAGGAATGGGCCAAAATACCAGCAACAGTGTGTGAAAACCTTATGAAGACTTACAGGAAACATTTGACATCTGTCATTGCCAACAAAGGGTATATAACAAAGTATTGAGATAAACTTTTGTTATTGACCAAATACTTATTTTCCACCATAATTTGCAAATAAATTCCTTAAAAATTCTACAATGTGATTTTCTGGATTTGTTTTTCTCATTTTGTCTGTCATTGTTCAAGTGTACCCATGATGAAAATTACAGGCCTCTCTCATCTTTAAGTGGGAGAAGTTGCACAATTGGTGGCTGACTAAATACTTTTTTGCCCCACTGTACCTGAACCTGATTTAGCTTTGAGCCTTTTTGCAGAAGTCTTCAATAAAAATGAAGGGTTAAAGTTGGATGGAATGGCTGGAACACTCCGGAATTATCAGATTATCAGCAGTCATTCATAAAAGAGATGATGCTTGGGTCAAGCCTAGGAACACAGGCTTAGGGAACAGACTGGCAAGCTTTTAAACAACTGAGGAATCATTCTGTTAAAAAATATATATATAATCTGAAAGGCTAAATCTGATTATTATTTGTTCAATCGCGCAGAGGGCTTGGGCCGTTGCACAATAGCAACCACAGCCCATGTAAGTCAGTTTAAAACATTCCCATCATTGGTTACTCTGAGAGTTCCTCATATTGATATTGGCTGCGGCCTCAGGCCCTATGTTGTTAGCCTTGGAAAAGTAACCCCAGTTTCGTCCTCTATTGCTATTGGGGATTACTATTCAATCTTATAGCCATACTAACTACATCAATGTCAACCATCGGACAGGGCCTGCAACAGCCTATTGAACGGAGCTTGTTTCAGTTGGAGATTACGTGTGACTTTCATTTTTTTTAAACAGTAAAAGACTTGCGTTGATGCATCTGAACATCAGGATCTTACTTCCTGAATTGGATTACGTCAAGATCTGGGCTGTGCAGATGAATCCGCTCATTCTGGTGTTGACTGAAACGTGGATCTCTGGGGACGTTCTGGACTTTTCTGATATTAATATTGAGGGTTGTGATGTGCTCGGAGCTGACAGGGTAGAGTTTGTGGAGAGGCCATCCTTATTCAAAAGAATTTCACTGTCTCTTTACTGAAATTAATTTCCATTGCTAAAAGGTTTTTAGCTACTATCTTTAAGCCTTTTAATTCTGGAGAGAAATGTCTCCATAACTGTTATAGAGTCTACGGTCCTCCCTCGGCTAACCTTTGGGCACTCAAGGAGTTAACGAGTTTGTTGTCTTCTTTTACTAAATCAGAAGTTATTATCCTGGGTGACCTCAATTGTGATTGGGGAATACAGGCTTCAGACAATCTGTGTAATGACCTAAACCTGAACCCAGCTGGTGACGAAGCCTACACTGCTCAATCTTCAATATCATTCAAAGTCAACTCTGATTAATGTTATTTTAACAAATATACCAGAGAAATATGTTTCTAATTGTGTGTTCTCCCCAGATATTTGTGACCATTGCCCAGTTGTTCGTGCCAGAGATGTGAAAATACAAAAAATCTAAGCCTCCTGTCATCACAAAAATGAACTTTAAAAACTTCAGTGAACAGGCATTTTTACATGATCTTTATTTTAGTGGCCTTGGTTGTATTTTAGCTAATCCCTGAACCTGATTTAGCTTTGAGCCTTTTTGCAGAAGTCTTCAATACTTTCTCCCTTCAAAAAAATGAAGGGTTGAAGTTAGATGGAATGCCTGGAACACTCCGGAATTATCAGATTATCAGCAGTCATTCATAAAAGAGATGATGCTTGGGTCAAGCCTAGGAACACAGGCTTAGGGACCGGACTGGCAAGCTTTTAAACAACTGAGGAATCATTCTGTTTAAAAAATAATAATAACCTGAAAGGCTAAATCTGATTATTAAGTAACCACTCTTTTGGATTGTAATGGGAACCCTGCTACATTTTGGAAAACTATCAATTCCCTGACTGGTTCTACTTCTTCCTCTCTTCCACAACAAATTAATTTAGACACGAGGAAAACAATAACCTCGTTGATGCCTTCAATAATCACCGTTTCCTTTCAGCGGTCTATCTATCTCTGTCAAACTTGTAAGGCTATTCACAATGATACTGGGCTGGATACTGATAGGGGGAAACCTGCTGAATGAGCTGAGAAATGATAGTGAAAACTTTTCTTTTAGGCTATTTACAGAAAAATAAATCCTGGATCCTTTGCTAGCAATAGACAACTAATCCACAAGAGGCGATCATTTGCATCCTAGTAGGCCTGGACATCCAATCAGGGTTTAGGCCTGGACATCCAATCAGGGTTTAGGCCTGGACATCCAATCAGGGTTTAGGCCTGGGCACCCAACAATCAGGGTTTAGGCCTAGACATCCAATCAGGGTTTAGGCCTGGGCATCCAACAATCAGGGTTTAGGCCTGGACATCCAATCAGGGTTTAGGCCTGGACATCCAATCAGGGTTTAGGCCTGGACATCCAATCAGGGTTTAGGCCTGGGCACCCAACAATCAGGGTTTAGGCCTAGACATCCAATCAGGGTTTAGGCCTGGGCATCCAACAATCAGGGTTTAGGCCTGGACATCCAATCAGGGTTTAGGCCTGGGTATCCAATCAGGGTTTGTACCTTGGCCTCTACTCTGGATTACCGACTTTTGCCTGACCTGACGCTAAGCCTTCCTGTCGTCCTGTACCTTGGCCTCTACTCTGGATTACCGACCTCTGCCTGACCTGACCCTGAGCCTTCCCTTGCAAGTTTTAAACTTGTGTTTAATATGGTCGGTACGGGCAAAACAAAATTCACGTTATTTTTTAAACTCTGGAGAAAAACAATGTCTTGGATGAATTACATGATCATTCATTAGATGGTTCTCCAATCAAACGTGTTCCTGCATATAAATATTTTGGCATTAGGATGGATATGGATTTGATGTTTATAAAACATATTGATGATCTGGATAAGAAGATAAGATTTAAAGTTGGCTTTTTCTACAGAAACAGATGGTGCCTTTCTCTGAGCAGTAGGACGCAGAGGAATCAACCTGTTTATCTGTTGTTGAGTATGGTGACATTATTAATCAAAGTGCAGCTGGTACTACTCTTAAACCTTTAGATGCCATCTATCAGAATGCCCTTTGCTTTGTTACAAGTGACAGTTTTGATACTCAGCAACGGGCAACGTTCTGATAGATGGGTGTGTCT
>NW_027000298.1:209469-232742 GCF_036934945.1 Oncorhynchus masou masou
AGAGACTGTATAGAGACTGTATTATACAGTAGGGTTGATATTATGACAGTCCCATAGAGACTGTATAGAGACGGTATTATACAGTAGTTTATATTATGACAGTCCCACTGAGACTGTATAGAGACTGTATTATACAGTAGTTTATATTATGACAATCCCACTGAGACTGTATAGAGACTGTATTAAACAGTAGTTGATATTATGATAGTCCAATAGAGACTGTATAGAGACTGTATTATACAGTAGTTGATATTATGACAGTCCCATAGAGACTGTATAGAGACTGTATTATACAGTAGTTTATATTATGACAATCCCACTGAGACTGTATAGAGACTGTATTAAACAGTAGTTGATATTATGATAGTCCAATAGAGACTGTATAGAGACTGTATTATACAGTAGTTGATATTATGACAGTCCCATAGAGACTGTATAGAGACCATATAGAGACTGTATTATACAGTAGGGTTGATATTATGATAGTCCCATAGAGACTGTATAGAGACTGTATTATACAGTAGGGTTGATATTATGATAGTCCATAGAGACTGTATAGAGACTGTATTATACAGTAGTTGATATTATGATAGTCCCATAGAGACTGTATAGAGACCATATAGAGACTGTATTATACAGTAGGGTTGATATTATGATAGTCCCATAGAGACTGTATAGAGACTGTATTATACAGTATGGTTGATATTATGATAGTCCCATAGAGACTGTATAGAGACTGTATTATACAGTAGTTGATATTATGATAGTCCCATAGAGACTGTATAGAGACTGTATTATACAGTAGTTGATATTATGATAGTCCCATAGAGACTGTATAGAGACTGTATTATACAGTAGTTGATATTATGATAGTCCCATAGAGACTGTATAGAGACTGTATTATACAGTAGTTGATATTATGATAGTCCCATAGAGACTGTATAGAGACTGTATTATACAGTAGTTGATATTATGATAGTCCCATAGAGACTGTATAGAGACTGTATTATACAGTAGTTGATATTATGATAGTCCCATAGAGACTGTATAGAGACTGTATTATACAGTAGTTGATATTATGATAGTCCCATAGAGACTGTATAGAGACTGTATTATACAGTAGTTGATATTATGATAGTCCCATAGAGACTGTATAGAGACTGTATTATACAGTAGTTGATATTATGATAGTCCCATAGAGACTGTATAGAGACTGTATTATACAGTAGGGTTGATATTATGATAGTCCCATAGAGACTGTATAGAGACTGTATTATACAGTAGGGTTGATATTATGATAGTACTATAGAGACTGTATAGAGACTGTATTATACAGTATGGTTGATATTATGATAGTCCCATAGAGACTGTATAGAGACTGTATTATACAGTATGGTTGATATTATGA
The DNA here is from genome assembly GCF_036934945.1 of Oncorhynchus masou masou. Taxonomy (NCBI): domain Eukaryota; kingdom Metazoa; phylum Chordata; class Actinopteri; order Salmoniformes; family Salmonidae; genus Oncorhynchus; species Oncorhynchus masou. Next base: position 210,878 of record NW_027000298.1, read on the forward strand.
TAGTCCCATAGAGACTGTATAGAGACTGTATTATACAGTAGGGTTGATATTATGATAGTCCCATAGAGACTGTATAGAGACTGTATTATACAGTATGGTTGATATTATGATAGTCCCATAGAGACTGTATAGAGACTGTATTATACAGTAGGGTTGATATTATGATAGTCCCATAGAGACTGTATAGAGACTGTATTATACAGTAGGGTTGATATTATGATAGTCCCATAGAGACTGTATAGAGACTGTATTATACAGTAGTTGATATTATGATAGTCCCATAGAGACTGTATAGAGACTGTATTATACAGTAGGGTTGATATTATGATAGTCCCATAGAGACTGTATAGAGACTGTATTACACAGTAGTTGATATTATGATAGTCCCATAGAGACTGTATAGAGACTGTATTATACAGTATGGTTGATATTATGATAGTCCCATAGAGACTGTATAGAGACTGTATTATACAGTAGGGTTGATATTATGATAGTCCCATAGAGACTGTATAGAGACTGTATTATACAGTAGTTGATATTATGATAGTCCCATAGAGACTGTATAGAGACTGTATTATACAGTAGTTTATATTATGATAGTCCCATAGAGACTGTATAGAGACTGTATTATACAGTAGTTGATATTATGATAGTCCCATAGAGACTGTATAGAGACTGTATTATACAGTAGTTGATATTATGATAGTCCATAGAGACTGTATAGAGACTGTATTATACAGTAGTTGATATTATGATAGTCCCATAGAGACTGTATAGAGACTGTATTATACAGTAGTTGATATTATGATAGTCCCATAGAGACTGTATAGAGACCATATAGAGACTGTATTATACAGTAGGGTTGATATTATGATAGTCCCATAGAGACTGTATAGAGACTGTATAGAGACTGTATTATACAGTAGGGTTGATATTATGATAGTCCCATAGAGACTGTATAGAGACTGTATTATACAGTAGGGTTGATATTATGATAGTCCATAGAGACTGTATAGAGACTGTATTATACAGTAGTTGATATTATGATAGTCCCATAGAGACTGTTTAGAGACCATATAGAGACTGTATTATACAGTAGGGTTGATATTATGATAGTCCATAGAGACTGTATAGAGACTGTATTATACAGTAGTTGATATTATGATAGTCCCATAGAGACTGTTTAGAGACCATATAGAGACTGTATTATACAATAGGGTTGATATTATGATAGTCCCATAGAGACTGTATAGAGACTGTATAGAGACTGTATTATACAGTAGGGTTGATATTATGATAGTCCATAGAGACTGTATAGAGACTGTATTATACAGTAGTTGATATTATGATAGTCCCATAGAGACTGTTTAGAGACCATATAGAGACTGTATTATACAATAGGGTTGATATTATGATAGTCCCATAGAGACTGTATAGAGCCTGTATTATACAGTAGGGTTGATATTATGATAGTCCATAGAGACTGTATAGAGACTGTATTATACAGTAGTTGATATTATGATAGTCCCATAGAGACTGTTTAGAGACCATATAGAGACTGTATTATACAGTAGGGTTGATATTATGATAGTCCATAGAGACTGTATAGAGACTGTATTATACAGTAGTTGATATTATGATAGTCCCATAGAGACTGTTTAGAGACCATATAGAGACTGTATTATACAATAGGGTTGATATTATGATAGTCCCATAGAGACTGTATAGAGACTGTATAGAGACTGTATTATACAGTAGTTGATATTATGATAGTCCCATAGAGACTGTATAGAGACTGTATTATACAGTAGTTGATATTATGATAGTCCCATAGAGACTGTATAGAGACCATATAGAGACTGTATTATACAGTAGGGTTGATATTATGATAGTCCCATAGAGACTGTATAGAGACTGTATAGAGACTGTATAGAGACTGTATAGAGACTGTATTACACAGTAGGGTTGGGACAGAACCTGACTGAGATTAAAAGGGATTTCTGACATATTTGCCAAATTGTAATTGTCGAAGATTTTGCCAATACTAGTGCTTCGTTATTATATATATAGTAAACATACCAACCACACTAAATTACCATACAGACCATACTAAATGACCATACAGACCATACTAAATTACCATACAGACCATACTAAATTACCATACAGACCCTAAATTACCATAATACTTACCATACAGACCATACTAAATGACCATACAGACCATACTAAATTACCATACAGACCATACTAAATTACCATACAGACCATACTATATTACCATACAGACCATACTAAATTACCATACAGACCATATTAAATTACCATACAGACCATATTAAATTACCATACAGACCATACTAAATTACCATACAGACCATACTAAATTACCATACAGACCATATTAAATTACCATACAGACCATACTAAATGACCATACAGACCATACTAAATGACCATACAGACCATACTAAATTACCATACAGACCATACTAAATTACCATACAGACCATACTAAATTACCATACAGACCATACTAAATTACCATACAGACCATACTAAATTACCATACAGACCATACTAAATTACCATACAGACCATACTAAATTACCATACAGACCATACTAAATTACCATACAGACCATACTAAATTACCATACAGACCATACTAAATTACCATACAGACCATACTATATTACCAAATCGACCACACTAAATTGGAGGAAACAATACAAGGTATTTTGTAATGTTATCTGAATGTGTTACCTCAATCAAAACCAGTATGCAATTGGAAATAATTCCACATTTATATAAAGTTTATTTTACAAAACAATTAAAAAAAAAACATCCTTTAATTAAATATTTCTGGAATATAACTTAGCAACAGTATGAATGTAGTGTGAGGATATTGATGTTTTGGGTATGAGGTTCTATGGAGTGGTTTTCCATCTAAGAACCGAAAACAGTTCAGTGAACATTATACAACATGACACAACAACAGAATCAAAGCCATCGACCAAAACCCATGCTATAAGGACATACCTGGATCCTTTCAATGCAATACTGTCCATCTGTCCCATGGTATACACTTTCCACTGAGCCTTCTGTATGCTCAGAGTCTGTTGGGTTAGCTGTAGTTGCTATGTGGTTTGGTAGTCTGTTGGGTTAGCTGTAGTTGCTATGTGGTTTGGTAGTCTGTTGGGTTAGCTGTAGTTGCTATGTGGTTTGGTAGTCTGTTGGGTTAGCTGTAGTTGCTATGTGGTTTGGTAGTCTGTTGGGTTAGCTGTAGTTGCTATGTTGTTTGGAAACCTACTGGTTGGGTTAGCTGTAGTTGCTATGTGGTTTGGTAGTCTGTTGGGTTAGCTGTAGTTGCTATGTGGCTTGGTAGTCTGTTGGGTTAGCTGTAGTTGCTATGTGGTTTGGTAGTCTGTTGGGTTAGCTGTAGTTGCTATGTGGTTTGGTAGTCTGTTGGGTTAGCTGTAGTTGCTATGTTGTTTGGTAGTCTGTTGGGTTAGCTGTAGTTGCTATGTGGCTTGGTAACCTACTGGTTGGGTTAGCTGTTGTTGCTATGTGGCTTGGTAGTCTGTTGGGTTAGCTGTAGTTGCTATGTGGCTTGGTAGTCTGTTGGATTAGCTGTAGTTGCTATGTGGCTTGGTAGTCTGTTGGGTTAGCTGTAGTTGCTATGTGGCTTGGTAACCTACTGGTTGGGTTAGCTGTTGTTGCTATGTGGCTTGGTAGTCTGTTGGGTTAGCTGTAGTTGCTATGTGGCTTGGTAGTCTGTTGGGTTAGCTGTAGTTGCTATGTGGCTTGGTAACCTACTGGTTGGGTTAGCTTCAGTTGCTATGTGGCTTGGTAGGCTGTTGGGTTAGCTTCAGTTGCTATGTGGCTCTGTAGGCTGTTGGGTTAGCTTCAGTTGCTATGTGGCTCTGTAGGCTGTTGGGTTAGCTTCAGTTGCTATGTGGCTCTGTAGGCTGTTGGGTTAGCTTCAGTTGCTATGTGGCTCTGTAGGCTGTTGGGTTAGCTTCAGTTGCTATGTGGCTTGGTAGGCTGTTGGGTTAGCTTCAGTTGCTATGTGGCTTGGCAGGCTGTTGGGTAAGCTTCAGTTGCTATGTGGCTTGGCAGGCTGTTGGGTAAGCTTCAGTTGCTATGTGGCTTGGTAGCCTAGTGGTTGAGTGCTTCATGTTTGTTGAGGTCTGAGACCTGAGTCCATGTTCTTTTGACCATGACAAGGCATAAGCTACACATTGTGTGCAATGCCTTCAGCACCATTGACACATGCTGGGATTCATTGCAAGGTGTGTTATAACGCAGCACATTATAACAGACAAAAAAACGAAGCATCGCTGGAGACACAGTGCAGTTTAGGACACAGCGTTGCGTTTGCTAGCTAAGAGAGATTTGCGGTGGCTAAGGGGTCGATTCAATCTGAATCACCAAAGTTCAGAGTTACTTGGCAATTGAAATTTAAAGATAATTTCTGATTGAGCCGACATATGCAGTGTTTACCGTGAACGCGGTCTCTGCTCACTCCAGGCCGGCAGGGTAGCCTAGTGGTTAGAGTGTTGGACTAGTAACCAGAAGGTTGCCAGTTCAAATCCCCGAGCTGACAAGGTACAAATCTATCATTCTGCCCCTGAACAGGAACTTAACCCACTGTTCCTAGGCAGTCATTGAAAATAAGAATTTGTTCTTAACTGACTTGCCTGGTTTAAAAAAATAAACTCTGCTCACATTGCCTTTAAATGTCTATTACGCCATAGAATTGGTACAGATTGAATCGAGCCCTAATTAACAATACATAAATTAATGTATTTCTCTCCACAGTTATGATGATTAGCTAAGAAAGCCCCCCCCAATAAAAAATATGTGAAAGTTAGTTAACAATCACTTTTAAAAACTAGTTCTGCTTTTGCTACTGTAGTGTTGAAATGTCAATAACTTGTATCCATTTGGCCCACCGTGAGGCACCTCCATGCGTGTCCACATTCTATGGGTACATGACCAACGGTAAACCCAGTATACTGGAACACTGGCAGGAAACATACTTCAGAGATTATCATCCGACTATCAATCAATCAATCTAATTCATCATATGATAATCATTTAAAAAATAAAAAAAATATGTAAAATAAAAAAACATGAATTCTATGTACACATTATTATAAATGTATGCTTTAATCTTAAATAAGTGTGTTTTCCACAAATGTTGTGCAAATCCTTCAAGGGGGAAAGTCTCTGTGTTGGGGTCGGGGGTCAGCGTGTTAGCACCAAATGGCAATAGGGAATAGGGTGTGATTTGGGACGCAGACTTAGTCTGGACAGGGACTCCGGGCTCTATTTGAACCACTGCAGATAGTTTGTGTTGAGGGCTGGGAAGCACATGTTGTTGGAACAGGAGCCTCCGTAGCTCGGGGGACAGGCGGAGCACGGGACGCCTACTTTGTAGGGTGCCTCTCCGATCCAGTTCCCTCTGGAAAACACAAGACAGACAGACACAGAGTTAATACGGGCACGGAGTGGTCTGGGATTCAGCTATAAGATAGCATATAAACTATATAACTATCTTATAGGGAATGTATTTAGGGAATGTGAAAGCTAGCCAGAGAGATAACGGTAAAAATGTTCACATATTTTGGGTGACATCGTTTTCTTCATTTCAGTAAGCCTGTGAGTGGCTACAACGATAGTGGCCACAGTTGTCCCTGTGGAAGGAAAATGCTTCTCTTGATTGAGGGGCTTTTATAAAACACAACTGCACATGTCCTAAGACACCAACACATGTGTTCTTCAGTGTGGAAGCCGGTGGTGATTTAAAAACATGTCAGCTGGTTGTATTATGAGGTCACAAGTCAGTCAGAATTCCCAACGGGTCATGAAACGGCAAGGCCTTCGATCACGGAATACAGGAAGAGAGAAATGATTCTGGACTTCTCTGAGGTTCTGGAGGAGTTGGAATGGACCTGGTACCTGGGATGTATATTCAGCTTTGTGCTGAAGCTCAAGCTCCAATGGAAGGAGATGAACCGGTACGGTTGCCAAACCGTCAGGTTGAGTATTGGCATGATCAGAACTACCAGTTTACCACTGTTGAAAAGTAACAGGTCAACAGCATAGAAGTTGATGTGAAAAACAAAGACTTTTCCTAAAGATACTGTATTCCTACTTCCTGAAATGTCAAAAGGGGGTTTAAGTTGGAGAAAAGTTTTTGCATTCTATTACCGTCTACTTACTTAGATGAATAGTTACACACTAAGAATGTTGTCCGTTTCCACACGTTCCCCCACACGTTCATATTGTGACAGGTGTGTATAGCACAGCCGACTTTGTTTGTTGTGGCCCAAACCATCTGTAAAGTAGAGAGACAGTAGGGATCATCAATTATCCAAAGATCATCCATACCACTATCATCAAAATGGCAGGTTCAAATTCAACTTTTCCAATCAAGCATTGATGTCAACTTGAGATTTGCACTACACTTCAAGTCAAGCATGTGAATCTTAAGTTAATTTATCAATCAAGCATTGATGTCAATGGGAGATTTGCACTACACTTCAAGTCAAGCATGTGAATCTTAAGTTAATTTATCAATCAAGCATTGATGTCAATGGGAGATTTGCACTACACTTCAAGTCAAGCATGTGAATCTTAAGTTAATTTATCAATCAAGCATTGATGTCAATGGGAGATTTGCACTACACTTCAAGTCAAGCATGTGAATCTTAAGTTAATTTATCAATCAAGCATTGATGTCAATGGGAGATTTTCACTACACTTCAAGTCAAGCATGAATCTTAAGTTAATTTATCAATCAAGCATTGATGTCAATGGGAGATTTGCACTACACTTCAAGTCAAGCATGTGAATCTTAAGTTAATGTATTCTGCCCATACAACATTATGACTTTTCCTTGACTGTCTTCTTACCTGTGTATAATGTGTACACATGGGTCCGTAGCATTTCAGGGGGCATCTGGGGTTGCAGTCCCGGGGATAAGGGAACACATAGTCCTTCACTTCATCATGCCAGGGCTTCACTAACTGGAGAATAGAGCGGTAGCTGAGGACAGAGACAGACAGATTAGTACTGAGGACAGAGACAGACAGATTAGTACTGAGGACAGAGACAGACTGGTTAGTACTGAGGACAGACAGGTTAGTACTGAGGACAGACAGATTAGTACTGAGGACAGACACAGACTGGTTAGTACTGAGGACAGAGACAGACAGATTAGTACTGAGGACAGACAGGTTAGTACTGAGGACAGACAGATTAGTACTGAGGACAGACACAGACTGGTTAGTACTGAGGACAGAGACAGACAGATTAGTACTGAGGACAGAGACAGACAGATTAGTACAACCATGGATTGATGACGGCATTTGCACAAAACTGAAAGCGCAAGCAAATGCTTTTAATCAGGGCAAGGTGACCGGAAACATGACCGAATACAAAACAGTGTAGTTGTTCCCTCCGCAAGGTAATCAAACAAGCTAAGCGTCAGTGTAGAGACAAAGTAGAATCTCAATTCAACGGCTCAGACACAAGAGGTATGTGGCAGAGTCTACAGTCAATCACAGACTACATAAGGAAAACCAGCCCAGTCGCGGACCCCGATGTCTTGCTCCCAGACAGACTAAACAACTTCTTCGCTCGCTTTGAGGACAATACAGTGCCACCGACACGGCCTGCTACCAAAACCAACGTAAGTAAAACATTTAAAAGTGTTAACACTCGCAAGGATGCAGGCCCAGACGGCATCCCCAGCCGCGTCCTCAAAGCATGTGCAGACCAGCTGGCTGGTGTGTTTACAGACATATTCAATCAATCCTTATCCCAGTCTGCTGTCCCCACATGCTTCAAGAGGGCAACCATTGTTCCTGTTCCCAAGAAAGTTAAGGTAACTGAGCTAAATGACTACCGCCCCATAGCACTCACTTCTGTCATCATGAAGTGCTTTGAGAGACTAGTCAAGGACCATATCACCTCCACCCTAACTGACACCTTAGACCCACTCCAATTTGCTTACCGCCCAATAGGTCAAAAGACGACGCAATCGCACTGCACACTGCCCTAACCCATCTGGACAAGAGGAATAGCTATGTAAGAATGCTGTTCAACTACAGCTCTGACCCTGGGTCTCGACTCCGCCCTGTGCAACTGGGTCCTGGACTGCCTGACTGAGGACAGACAGAAGAGTACAGAGGACAGGGACAGACAGATTAGTACTGAGGACAGACAGACAGATTAGTACTGAGGACAGAGACAGGTGGTGAGGGTAGGGAACAACATCTCCACCCCGCTGATCCTCAACACTGGGTCCCCACAAGGGTGCGTTCTGAGCCCTCTCCTGTACTCCCTGTTCATCCACGACTGCGTGGCCACGCACGCCTCCAACTCAATCATCAAGTTTGCAGACGACACAACAGTGGTAGGCTTGATTACCAACAACAACGAGACGGCCTACAGGGAGGAGGTGAGGGCCCTCGGAGTGTGGTGTCAGGAAAATAACCTCACACTCAATGTCAACAAAACAAAGGAGATGATCGTGGACTTCAGGAAACAGCAGAGGGAACACCCCCCTATAGACATCGACGGGACAGTAGTGGAGAGGGTAGTAAGTTTTAAGTTTCTCGGTGTACACATCAAGGACAAACTGAAATGGTCCACCCACACAGACAGAGTGGTGAAGAAGGCACAGCAGCGCCTCTTCAACCTCAGGAGGCTAAAGAAATTCAGCTTATCACCAAAAACACTCACAAACTTCTACAGATGCACAATCGAGAGCATCCTGTCGGGCTGTATCACCGCCTGGTACGGCAACTGCTCCGCCCACAACCTTTCAGCTCTCCAGAGGGTAGTGAGGTCTGCACAACGCATCACCGGGGGCAACTTACCTGCCCTCCACACCTACACCACTCGATGTCACAAGAAGGCCAAAATGATCATCAAGGACATCAACCACCCGAGCCACTGCCTGTTCACCCCGCTATCATCCAGAAGGCGAGGTCAGAACAGGTGCATCGAAGCTGGGACCGAGAGACTGAAAAATAGCTTCTATCTCAAGGCCATCAGACTGTTAAACAGCCACCACTAACATTGAGTGGCTGCTGCCAACATACTGACTCAACTCCAGCCATTTTAATAATGAAAAATGGTATGTAATAAATATATCACTAGCCACTTTAAACAATGCCACTTTATATAATGTTTACATACCCTACATTACTCATCTCATATGTATATACTGTACTCGATACCATCTACTGCATCTTGCCTAAGCCGTTCGGCCATTGCTCATTCATATATTTATATGTACATATTCTTATTCATTCCTTTAGACTTGTGTGTATAAGGTAGTTGTTGTGAAATCGTTAGGTTAGATTACTTGTTAAATATTACTGCATTGTCAGAACTAGAAGCACAACATTTCGCTACACTCGCATTAACATCTGCTAACCATGTGTATGTGACAAATAAAATTTGATTTGACAAATAACATTTGATTTGATTAGTACTGAGGACAGAGACAGACAGATTAGTACTGAGGACAGAGACAGACAGATTAGTACTGAGGACAGAGACAGACAGATTAGTACTGAGGACAGACAGATTAGTACTGAGGACAGAGACAGACAGATTAGTACTGAGGACAGAGACAGACAGACAGACAGATAGACAGACAGATTAGTATTGAGGACAGAGACAGACAGATTAGTACTGAGGACAGAGACAGACAGATTAGTACTGAGGACAGAGACAGACAGACAGACAGACAGATAGACAGACAGATTAGTATTGAGGACAGAGACAGACAGACAGACAGACAGACAGACAGACAGACAGACAGACAGACAGACAGACAGACAGACAGACAGACAGACATGACTAAGACATGGGGCGCTGCAATAGATAGCGACCATTTTATGGGCTCCTGTTTTACCTGTAACATAATGTCTCTGTCATCATTTCCTATGACTGAAAACAGCTTCTGGACATCAGAGCACCATTAACTTCTGTTCTGTTTGCGAATGTGCAGTTACTGGAGAATAAATTGGATGAACTCCTATTATCCTATCAGTTGGACCAGAAGAATGGTGTAATATTCTATACTTCTATGGAGTCTTGGCTGAACAAGGACATGTATACTATATATCTTGTGGGGTTGTCATCGTCTAGACCGGACGACAGCCTCGAGTAAGGCTCAGGGGGAGGGCTGTGTCTCTATATATCTTGTGGGGTTGTCATCGTCTAGACCGGACGACAGCCTCGAGTAAGGCTAAGGGGAGGGGTGTGTCTCTATATATCTTGTGGGGTTGTCATCGTCCTAGACCGGACGACAGCATCAAGTAAGGCTCAGGGGGAGGGGTGTGTCTCTATATCTTGTGGGGTTGTCATCGTCTAGACCGGACGACAGCCTCCGAGTAAGGCTAAGGGGGAGGGGTGTGTCTCTATATATCTTGTGGGGTTGTCATCGTCTAGACTGGACGACAGCCTCGAGTAAGGCTAAGGGGAGGGGTGTGTCTCTATATATCTTGTGGGGTTGTCATCGTCTAGACCGGACGACAGCCTCGAGTAAGGCTAAGGGGGAGGGGTGTGTCTCTATATATCTTGTGGGGTTGTCATCGCCTAGACCGGACGACAGCCTCGAGTAAGGCTCAGGGGGAGGGTGTGTCTCTATATATCTTGTGGGGTTGTCATCGTCTAGACCGGACGACAGCCTCGAGTAAGGCTCAGGGGGAGGGGGTGTGTCTCTATATCTTGTGGGGTTGTCATCGTCTAGACCGGACGACAGCCTCGAGTAAGGCTCAGGGGGAGGGGTGTGTCTCTATATATCTTGTGGGGTTGTCATTGTCTAGAGCCCGGACTGACAGCCTCGAGTAAGGCTAAGGGGAGGGGGTGTGTCTCTATATATCTTGTGGGGTTGTCATCGTCTAGACCGGACGACAGCCTCGAGTGCAGTAAGGCTAAGGGGGAGGGGTGTGTCTCTATATATCTTGTGGGGTTGTCATAAATCTAGACCGGACGACAGCCTCGAGTAAGGCCAAGGGGTGGGGTGTGTCTCTATATATCTTGTGGGGTTGTCATCGTCTAGACCGGACGACAGCCTCGAGTAAGGCTCAGGGGGAGGGGTGTCTCTATATATACTGTGGGGTTGTCATCGTCTAGACCGGACGACAGCCTCGAGTAAGGCTAAGGGGGAGGGGGTGTGTCTCTATATATCTTGTGGGGTTGTCATCGTCTAGACCGGACGACAGCTTCAAGTAAGACTAAGGGGATGGGGTGTGTCTCTCTGTTAAGAGCAGCTGGTGTGCCATCTATAATATTAAGGAAGTCTGGAGGTTTTGCTCGCCGGAGATAGAATACTAGGTTTCTTATAGCTGTCTATTTCTAATCACAACCCGATGCTGATACTAAGACCTCACTCAGCCATCTGTATAGAGATATAAGACCTCACTCAGCCAGCTGTATAGGGATATAAGACCTCACTCAGCCAGCTGTATAGGGATATAAGACCTCACTCCAGCCAGCTGTACAGGGATATAAGACCTCACTCAGCCAGCTGTATAGGGATATAAGACCTCACTCAGCCAGCTGTACAGGGACACAGAGACGCATTACAAATCTCTCCCTCGCCCTCCCTTTGACAAATCTCTCCCTCGCCCTCCCTTTGGCAAATCTGAACATAACTCCTCCCTTCTGATTACAAGAAAAACTCAAACAGGAAGTACTAGTGATGCGCTCAATATGGAAGTGGTCTGATGAAATGACATTTCACTGATATTTCCCAGCCATTCCCTGACCCTGTCTGTAATACATACAATACATACATAAATAGTTATTTTCCACCATAATTTGCAAATAAATTCATAAAAAATCCTACAATGTGATTTTCTGGATATTTTTCTCTCTCATTTTGTCCGTCATAGTTGAAGTGTACCTATGATGAAAATTACAGGCCTCTCCCATCTTTTAAGTGGGAGAACTTGCACAATTGGTGGCCGACGAAATACTTTTTGCCCCACTCTTACATTTAATAAAAGCCGACCACCATTGTCCCTAAGAGCCCCAAGAGCCCCTGTCTAAATGACTACCGACCCGTAGCACTCACATCTACAGCCATGAAATGGTTTGAAAGGCTGGTCACGGCTCACATCGACATCATTGATGTGATCCATCATGGTCCCTGTGCCCAAGAACACAAAGGCAACCTGCCTAAATGACTACAGACCCGTAGCACTCACGTCTGTAGCCATGAAGTGCTTTGAAAGGCTGGTCATGGCTCACAACGACACCATTATCCCAGAAACCCTAGACCCACTCCAATTCACATACCGCCCCAACAGATCCACAGATGATGCAATCTCTATTGCACTCCACACTATCCTTTCCCACCTGGACAAAAGGAACACCTATGTGAGAATGCTATTCATTGACTACAGCTCAGCGTTCAACACCATAGTACCCACGAAGCTCATCACTAAGCTAAGGACCCTGGGACTGAACACCTCCCTCTGCAACTGGATCCTGGACTTCCTGACCACACCCCTAGGTGGTAAGAGTAGGCAACAACACATCCCGCCACGCTGACCCTCAACACAGGAGCCCTAAGGGTGCGTGCTTAGTCCCCTCCTGTAATCCTTGTTCCCCACGACTGGCTGACCACTCACGACTCTAACACCATGAAAACGTTTGTTGACGTCTAACGGTGGTAGGCCTGATCACCGACGATGACGAGACAGCCTATAGGAGGAAGTTAGTGACCTCTGTGTCCACACACACAAACCGACATAGTAATTAAGAAGGCATGACAACGGCTCAAGATTTGGCATGGCCCCTTCTATAGCTGCACTACTGAGAGCATTTTGATCACAGCTTGGCAAAGCAATTGTTTGGCATTCGACCCCAAGGTGCTACAGAGGGTAGTAAAAACTGTCTGCATATTACTGGGACTAAGTCTCCTGCCATCCAGGACCAGGCGGTGTCAGAGGGGCCCTAAAAACTGTCAAAGACTCCGGCCCTATAAGTCTGGAACCAGCAGGACCCTGAAAAAAAGCTCCTATCCAAAAAAATTAAGACTGCTAAATAGTTAAATACACTGAACAAAAATATAAACATAAATATGTAAAGTGTTGGTCCCATATTTCATGAGCTGAAATAAAAACATCCCAGAAAATGTCTCATACGCATTAAAAATATTATTTTGCTCAAATTTGTGGACAAGTGACAAATTTCTACTTTGCAAAGATAATCCATCCACCTGACAGATGTGGCCTATCAAAAAACAGGATCATTACACAGGTGCACCTTGTGCTGGGGACTGCAAAAGGACACCCCAAAATGTGCAGTTTTGTCACAACACAATGCCACAGATATCTCGAATTTTGAGGGAGCTTGGAACTGGCATGTTGACTGCAGGAATGTTAATTTTCTACCATAAGTTATCATTGACTCAGTACTGGGACCCTGTGTATATAGCCTAGTTATCATTACTCAATGCTGGTACCCTGTGTATATAGCCTGGTTATCATTACTCAGTACTGGGACCCTGTGTATAGTCTAGTTATCATTACTCAGTACTGCTGGTACCCCTGTATACAGTCTAGTTATCATTACTCAGTACTGGTACCCTGTGTATATAGTCTAGTTATCATTACTCAGTACTGTGCCCTGTGTATATAGCCTAGTTATCATTACTCAGTACTGGGACCCTGTGTATATAGCCTGGTTATCATTACTCAGTACTGGGACCCTGTGTATATAGTCTAGTTATCATTATCAGTACTGGTACCCTGTGTATACAGTCTAGTTATCATTATTCAGTACTGGTACCCTGTGTATATAGTCTAGTTATCATTGCCAGTACTGGTACCCTGTGTATATAGTCTAGTTATCATTACTCAGTACTGGTACCCTGTGTATATAGTCTAGTTATCATTACTCAGTACTGTACCCTGTGTATATAGTCTAGTTATCATTACTCAGTACTGGTGCCCTGTGTATATAGCCTGGTTATCATTACTCAGTACTCGGTGCCCTGTGTATATAGTCCAGTTATCATTACTCAGTACTGGTACCCTGTGTATATAGTCTAGTTATCATTACTCAGTACTGGTACCCTGTGTATATAGTCTAGTTATCATTACTCAGTACTGGTACCCTGTGTATATAGTCTAGTTATCATTACTCAGTACTGGTACCCTGTGTATATAGTCTAGTTATCATTACTCAGTACTGGTACCCTGTGTATATAGTCTAGTTACCATTACTCAGAACTGGTACCCTGTGTATATAGCCTAGTTATCATTACTCAGTATTGGTACCCTGTGTATATAGTCTAGTTATCATTACTCAGTACTGGTACCCTGTGTATATAGTCTAGTTACCATTACTCAGAACTGGTACTCTGTGTATATAGCCTAGTTATCATTACTCAGTACTGGTACCCTGTGTATATAGTCTGTGTATAGGGTCTGTACTAACGGGACAGCTGATTCATTGACTGATAGTCAGGAGGAGGAGGGTCTGTACTAAAGGGACAGCTGATTCATTGAAGGCCAGAGACGTTGCCTGCATCCCAAATAACACTCCCCTACGTTTCCCCAGAAGGCGAGGTCAGTACAGGTGCACCAAAACTGGGACCGAGACTGAAAAACAGCTTCTGTCTCAAGGCCATCAGACTGTTAAACAGCCATCACTAGCACAGAGGGGCTGCTGTCAACATACAGACTTGAAATCATTGGTCACTTTAATAATGTTTACATATCTTACATTACTCATCTCATATGTAAATACTGTATTCTATACTATTCTACTGTATCTTATTCTATGTATTACTCATCTCATATGTATATACTGTATTCTATATACTATACTACTGTATCTTAGTCTATGTATTACTCATCTCATATGTATATACTGTATTCTACACTATTCTACTGTATCTTATTCTATGTATTACTCATCTCATATGTATATACTGTATTCTATACTATACTACTGTATCTTAGTCTATGTATTACTCATCTCATATGTATATACTGTATTCTATACTATTCTACTGTATCTTATTCTATGTATTACTCATCTCATATGTATATACTGTATTCTATACTATTCTACTGTATCTTAGTCTATGTATTACTCATCTCATATGTATATACTGTATTCTATACTATTCTACTGTATCTTAGTCTATGTATATACTGTATTCTATACTATACTAATGTATCTTAGTCTATGTATTACTGTATTCTATACTATTCTACTGTATCTTAGTCTATGTATTACTGTATTCTGTACTATTGTACTGTATATCAGTCTATGTATATACTGTATTCTACACTATTCTACTGTATCTTATTCTATGTATTACTCATCTCATATGTATATACTGTATTCTATACTATACTACTGTATCTTAGTCTATGTATTACTCATCTCATATGTATATACTGTATTCTATACTATTCTACTGTATCTTAGTCTATGCCCGCTCTGACATCCCTCATCCAAGTATTTATATATTCTTAATTACATTCCTTTACTCAGATTTGTGTGTATTAGGTAGTCGTTGTGAATTTGTTAGATTACTTGTTAGATATTACTGCACTGTCGGGAACTAGAAGCACAAGCATTTCACTACATTTTCCGCAATAACATCTGCTAACCATGTGTTCGTGACCAATAACATTTGATTAGATGTATCCCCCATAGAGCTGTGGTCAACAGTAGTGCACTGAATAGGTAATATGGCACCATCTGGCACACATACAGGTCACGAGATCCAGGATCCGTTCACCCTCCCCTCCGACATCTGAACCTTAACCTTTAGAGGGTGATACACCAAACTGAGCAGGGTCAGCACCCAGGGTCAACAGTGAAGGGTCAGAGGTTAGAGGTGACTCCACCGTCCGGTCCCTGACAGAGAGGTTCTGGCCCAGGAACCTGAGGAGGTGTCGAGGTCCGTGTCCCACAGACACGCGTGGGCCCAGTCCTCAGCTGATTTAGACAGGGTCTCGTCCCACGTCTACACACCGAGAAACACGCACACCACACACACACAAGTAGAAACATACACATACACACACACATACAAACGCATACACAAAGACACACAGAGAACATAAGAAAATGTAGAAAAGTGAGTAACATGACTGCAATGTAGCTTGTCTCTAATCCATGTTCTCTCTACTAAAGCCTGTCTGTAATGCATGTTCCCCTACTAAAGCCTGTCTATAATCCATGTCCCCCTACTAAAGGTTGTCTATAATCCATGTTCCCCTACTAAAGGTTGTCTCTAATCCATGTTCTCCTACTAAAGCCTGTCTCTAATCCATGTTCCCCCTACTAAAGCCTGTCTCTAATCCATGTCCCCTACTAAAGCCTGTCTCTAATCCATGTTCCCCTACTAAAGCCTGTCTATAATCCATGTTCCCCTACTAAAGCCTGTCTATAATCCATGTTCTCCTACTAAAGCCTGTCTCTAATCCATGTTCTCCTACTAAAGCATGTCTATAATCCATGTTCTTACTAAAGCCTGTCTCTAATCCATGTTCTCCTACTAAAGACTGTCTATAATCCATGTTCTCCTACTAAAGCCTGTCTCTAATCCATGTTCTCCTACTAAAGCCTGTCTCTAATCCATGTCCCCCTACTAAAGGTTGTCTCTAATCCATGTCCCCCTACTAAAGCCTGTCTCTAATCCATGTTCCCCTACTAAAGGTTGTCTCTAATCCATGTTCCCCTACTAAAGGTTGTCTATAATCCATGTTCCCCTACTAAAGGTTGTCTCTAATCCATGTTCTCTACTAAAGCCTGTCTCTAATCCATGTTCCCCTACTAAAGCCTGTCTCTAATCCATGTCCCCCTACTAAAGCCTGTCTCTAATCCATGTTCCCCTACCAAAGCCCGTCTATAATCCATGTTCCCCTACTAAAGCCTGTCTATAATCCATGTTCCCCTACTAAAGCCTGTCTCTAATCCATGTTCTCCTACTAAAGCATGTCTATAATCCATGTTCTACTAAAGCCTGTCTCTAATCCATGTTCTCCTACTAAAGCCTGTCTATAATCCATGTTCCCCTACTAAAGCCTGTCTCTAATCCATGTTCCCCTACTAAAGCCTGTCTCTAATCCATGTTCTCCTACTAAAGCCTGTCTATAATCCATGTCCCCCTACTAAAGGTTGCCTCTAATCCATGTCCTCCTACTAAAGCCTGTCTCTAATCCATGTTCTCCTACTAAAGCCTGTCTTTAATCCATGTTCTCCTACTAAAGACTGTCTATAATCCATGTTCTCCTACTAAAGCCTGTCTCTAATCCATGTTCTCCTACTAAAGCCTGTCTCTAATCCATGTTCCCTTACTAAAGCCTGTCTATAATCCATGTCCCCCTACTAAAGGTTGCCCCTCCTAATCCATGTCCTCCTACAAAGCCTGTCTCTAATCCATGTTCTCCTACTAAAGCCTGTCTTTAATCCATGTTCTCCTACTAAAGACTGTCTATAATCCATGTTCTCCTACTAAAGCCTGTCTCTAATCCATGTTCCCCTACTAAAGCCTGTCTCTAATCCATGTTCCCCTACTAAGGTTGTCTCTAATCCATGTCCCCCTACTAAAGCATGTCTCTAATCCATGTCCCCTACTAAAGCCTGTCTGTAATCCATGTCCCCCTACTAAAGGTTGTCTCTAATCCATATGTCCCCCTACTAAAGCCTGTCTCTAATCCATGTTCCCCTACTAAAGGTTGTCTCTAATCCATGTTCCCCTACTAAAGGTTGTCTATAATCCATGTTCCCCTACTAAAGTTGTCTCTAATCCATGTTCTCCTACTAAAGCCTGTCTCTAATCCATGTTCCCCTACTAAAGCCTGTCTCTAATCCATGTCCCCCTACTAAAGCCTGTCTCTAATCCATGTTCCCCTACTAAAGCCTGTCTATAATCCATGTTCCCCTACTAAAGCCTGTCTATAATCCATGTTCCCCTACTAAAGCCTGTCTCTAATCCATGTTCTCCTACTAAAGCATGTCTATAATCCATGTTCCCCTACTAAAGCCTGTCTCTAATCCATGTTCTCCTACTAAAGCCTGTCTATAATCCATGTTCCCTACTAAAGCCTGTCTCTAATCCATGTTCCCCTACTAAAGCCTGTCTCTAATCCATGTTCTCCTACTAAAGCCTGTCTATAATCCATGTCCCCTACTAAAGGTTGCCTCTAATCCATGTCCTCCTACTAAAGCCTGTCTCTAATCCATGTTCTCCTACTAAAGCCTGTCTTTAATCCATGTTCTCCTACTAAAGACTGTCTATAATCCATGTTCTCCTACTAAAGCCTGTCTCTAATCCATGTTCTCCTACTAAAGCCTGTCTCTAATCCATGTTCCCCTACTAAAGCCTGTCTCTAATCCATGTTCCCCTACTAAAGGTTGTCTCTAATCCATGTCCCCCTACTAAAGCCTGTCTCTAATCCATGTTCCCTACTAAAGCCTGTCTCTAATCCATGTCCCTCTACTAAAGCCTGTCTCTAATCCATGTTCCCCTACTAAAGGTTGTCTCTAATCCATGTTCCCCTACTAAAGCCTGTCTCTAATCCATGTTCCCCCTTACTAAAGCCTGTCTGTAATCCATGTCCCCCTACTAAAGCCTGTCTCTAATCCATGTCCCCTACTAAAGCCTGTCTCTAATCCATGTCCCCCTACTAAAAGCCTGTCTCTAATCCATGTCCCCCTACTAAAGCCTGTCTCTAATCCATGTTCCCCTACTAAAGCCTGTCTGTAATCCATGTTCCCCTACTAAAGCATGTCTCTAATCCATGTTCCCCTACTAAAGGTTGTCTATAATCCATGTACCTCTACTAAAGCCTGTCTCTAATCCATGTCCCCCTACTAAAGCCTGTCTCTAATCCATGTCCCCCTACTAAAGCCTGTCTCTAATCCATGTCCCCCTATTAAAGCCTGTCTCTAATCCATGTTCCCCTACTAAAGGTTGTCTATAATCCATGTTCCTCTACTAAAGCCTGTCTCTAATCCATGTCCCCTACTAAAGTCTGTCTCTAATCCATGTCCCCCTACTAAAGCCTGTCTCTAATCCATGTCCCCCTACTAAAGCCTGTCTCTAATCCATGTCCACCTACTAAAGCCTGTCTCTAATCCATGTTCCCCTACTAAAGCCTGTCTCTAATCCATGTCCCTCTACTAAAGCCTGTCTCTAATCCATAAGTTTCCCTACTAAAGCCTGTCTCTAATCCATGTCCTAAAGCCTGTCTCTAATCCATGTCCCCTAAAGCCTGTCTCTAATCCATGTCCCCCTACTAAAGCCTGTCTCTAATCCATGTCCCCCCCTACTAAAGCCTGTCTCTTAATCCATGTCCCCCTACTAAAGCCTGTCTCTAATCCATGTTCCCTACTAAAGCCTGTCTCTAATCCATGTCCCCCTACTAAAGCCTGTCTCTAATCCATGTCCCCCTACTAAAGCCTGTCTCTAATCCATGTCCCCCTACTAAAGCCTGTTGCCCCTAATCCATGTCCCCCTACTAAAGGTTGTTATACAGTAGATTGACATGTCGTAAGGCCCTGAGAAATGGTTTACCTGATGGAACGTTGTAATGAATCATCTGTGAGCAGTGTAACCTTGTTTTCCTTTCTGTTTTCACAAAGGTTTCTAAACTAAACCGTCTGTAGGCTTTTTAAAAGAAAAACAAAACAGAATTACTTCTTCCAGCTCTGCATTGGTCTCTTTACGATATTTCATTTACGCGAGACTGTTCTGCTGCCTTCCCAGTACTCCAACGCAACCATGTTCCATGAGTTATGATGCAACAATGCAACGTGGTATCCTTCATTTATTCTACAGTACTGCTGCAACGGAACACAGAGCCAAGGAAGAATTGGATCAGGGTTTGGGACGAGAGACAACCTCCCTAGATCGTTGCAGGCTACTCTCTCATGTGGTTCGATTCAGAATGTTGCATTAGAGAATGGAAAGAGGCTTCCGCTCAATGGTTCCATCATCGTTCCTATGCAACTGGCCTGTTCAGAGCGATACACTGCCAATAGTTGATTATCGGAGCATTTATTTGTTTTACAGGAGCCTCATTTGGGAACAATGCACTCTTCACTGTGACTGGAATAACACAAATAACCTGCAATTCTCAGAACCACCATTATACACGTTAAAGACATAATCCTATCTTGTAAACTGGACATTGTCCATGAAATACAACCAGCTACCAGCTACCAGCTATCGTGGTGTTTCTACCCATTCATCATTAATTCATGAACTTATCCAACCAAACCCATTACATCACTACATGGACACTTGGATACCAAATAGCACCCTATTCCCTATATAGTGCACTACTATAGCACCCTATTCCTTATATAGTGCACTACTTTTATAGCACCCTATTCCTATATAGTGCACTACTTTTATAGCACCCTATTCTATATAGTGCACTACTATAGCAATTTATTTCTTATATAGTGCACTACTATAGCACCCTATTGCCTATATAGTGCATTATTACTATAGCACCCTATTCCCTATATAGTGCACTACTATAGCACCCTATTCCTATATATAGTGCACTACTATAGCACCCTATTCCCTATATAGTGCACACTATAGCACCCTATTCCCCTATATAGTGCACTACTATAGCACCCTATTTCCTATATAGTGCACTACTATAGCACCCTATTCTTATGCAGTGCATTTCATAGCACACTATTCCCTTTGCAGTGCACTTCTTTGACCAGGCCCATTGTATTTCATTTAGGACAGAACTTTGGTCCACGTGAACCCATCAGTCTAGTCTTTATGAGGTACTACTAGCCTATAACTGAAGAGCACTACATTTCCCCTCCGGGCTCTACCAGCAAGGCTCTAGGTGGTCCTGAACCCTGAAATGTGGTCAACAGCTGGGCCAGAAGAGACATTTGTCACTGAACATCCTGCTCTGAACTACACTGGGACCACGTCCACACGGCACACTATTCCCCTATATAGTGCACTACTTTTGACCAAAGTCATAGGGTGCCCTAATCAAAAATTGTGCACTATATAGGGAATAGGGTGTTATAATAGTGCACTATATAGGAAATAGGTGCTATAGTAGTGCACTATATAGGGAATAGGGTGCCATAGTAGTGCACTATATAGAATAGGGTGCATAGTTATAGGGAATAGGGAATAGGGTGCAATTATATAGAGAATAGGGTGCATAGTAGTGCACTGGGAATAGGGTGCTATTGTAGTGCACTATATAGAGAATAGGGTGCTATAGTAGGGCACTATATAGGGAATAGGGTGCTATAGTAGTGCACTATATAGAGAATAGGGTGCATATAGTAGTGCACTGCATAGGGAATAGGGTGCCACAGAAAAGTGCACTATATAGAGAATAGGGTGCCACAGTAGCACTATATAGGAATAGGGTGTTAAGTATGCACTACATAGAGAATAGGGTGTTAAGTAGTAGTACCATATAGGGAATAGGGTGTTACAGTAGTGCACTATATAGAGAATAGGGTGTTATAGTAGTGCAATCGCATAGGAATAGGGAAAGCCATAGTAGTGCACTATAAGTAGAACAACAGGGTGCTATAGTAGTACCGCATAGGAATAGGGTGCCATAATAGCACTATATAGGAACATAGGGTGCTATAGTAGCACTTACAGGGAATAGGGGTGCCATAGTAGTGCACTATATAGAGAATAGGGTGCTATAGTAGTGCACTCAGAATATGGTGCCATAGTAGTGCACTATATGGTATAATTAGGCGCTAAGTAGTAGCACTAGCATAGGGAATAGGTGCTATAGTAGTACTATATAGAGAATAGGGTGCTATAGTAGTGCACTGCATAGAG